>NW_005871800.1:46375-90881 GCF_000147115.1 Myotis lucifugus | reverse complement strand
ACGACATATGGTGTGGCTGTGCTCTGCCTCTCCTTCTTGCCCTGGTATGTTTTGCCTTAAATGCAGCCCCATGACATCCCCTCATGCCCATCTCCTGTGCCAGGCCTTCCTAAGACGCCAGGGCCAGGGCCACTCAGCCGTCCTGCTGAGCCCGCGTGCAGTGCCCATGTGCGATGTCAGTTTCTGGGGGCCCCTCCTGTGTCAGGTGGAGACACAGGTGAGAAGTGAGCTCAGCACACCTCCAACATCTCACACCTTGGCTGAGGGAACTTCCAAGGGGGCCATGAGCTGCAGTGAATCGTGGTGAACAATTCCATGGCGACTGGGGTCAAAGGGCAGTGAGGGAAGGGCTGGGGCCTGGTCACCTATGATGTTGCCTGCATCCTGCTGACCAGAGCCCAGGTACAGAGGGAGCTACATGAATCCTAAAAGTGCAGGAACAACCCAGTCAGAATGGCTCACAGATTGATTGTCAACCTATGAACCAAGAAGCAAAGGTTCAATTCCCAGTCAGGGCACATGTCGGGTATGCGAGAAACATCCCCAGTGTGGGGCATGCAGGAGGCAGCCAACCAATAATTCTCTCTCATCATTGATGTTTCTATCTCTCTCTCCTTTCCTCTCTGAAATCAATTAAAATTTTTTAAAGTAAATAAATACATAAAAATGTTGCAGATTTGATTCACAGTAGAGTCATATATGGGAGGCAACTGATCAATATTTCTCTCTCACATCAATGTTTCTCTCCTTCTATCTCTCTCCTTTACTTTCCCTCTAAAAATGAATGAATATATCCTTGGGTAGGGGTAAAGAAAATAATATTTATATCTATACCTTTAAGTACATCTACAAATACATCTTTATCTATAAATCAATGAACATATTCTTAGGTAAGGATAAAAAAAAGAAGACCTATCTATGTCTATCTCCATATCTATATCTATATCTATATCTATATCTATGTCTATGTCTATGTCTATGTCTATGTCTATGTTTATGTCTATATCTATATCTATATCTATATCTATATCTATATCTATATCTATATCTATATCTATATCTATATCTATCTATGTCTAAATCTTCTCTAATAATAAAAGCGAATATACTAATTAGACCAGATGTCCTTCTGGACGTCCTTCCAGATGAAGCCACAGAGGTGTTGGGGGCCTGGCCCCTTTCACAAATTTCCTGCATCTGGTCTCTAGTATATCTATATCCATGGGAGCAGAGGAGGGGATTTTTTCCCTAAAGAGTCACTGCTTGTGCCCACATCCTACTTCCTGACCACCTCCTGCAGGATAGCACCTGTTGTGGAAGGAGAGGTCCCTGGGCACGGTGACCAGGAACCCAAGGAGGGCCTGGTTCTCTGAGGGCACAGTCAGCACCTCCTTCCAGGAGCAGCCCCAGGAGACCGGGACCTCCCTCACCACTTGCCCTTTGTATGTGCAGACACCTCCCATATGCAAATGCCCACACGGCCACCAGACAAACACACAGTTGGCGTCCACTTAAATTCAGGGCCTCCTCAACTTGGTGAACACTTTTTGGGGGACGAGGACCTCACCTGCAAGACATGACTCCCATGTGGCTCTTCCTCTTCCTGCTGGCAGCTCCCAGATGTGAGGACTCAGGGCTTAGATGTGAGGAGATGGGGACCCTGCATCTGAGCCCAGGACTCACTGTGTTCTCTCTGTCCCAGGTGTCCTGTCCCAGGTGCAGCTGCAGGAGTCGGGCCCAGGACTGGTGAAGCCCACACAGACCCTCTCCCTCACCTGCTCTGTCTCTGGTTACTCCATCACCAGTGGTTACGACTGGAGCTGGATCCGACAGCCCCAAGGGAAGGGGCTGGAGTGGATCGGGTACATAACTTATGATGGGAGAACTTACTACAGCCCCTCCCTCAAGAGCCGAACCTCCATCTCCAGAGACACGTCCAAGAACCAGTTCTCCCTGCAGCTGAGCTCCGTGACCACCGAGGACACGGCTGTGTATTACTGTGCAAGACACACAGTGAGGGGAAGTCAGTGTGAGCCCAGACACTAACCTCCCTGCAGGGAGATCTCTGACCACCAGAGGCGCTCATGGTCCCTCAACACAAGGACAATCCCAGCAGCAGGTGCAGCTGGAGGTCTGGGCTGGTTCCTGTGTGGCTTCCTCTTCATGTCACAGTTTCCCTCAGGGAACCTCTGGATCCTGATTCTTCGCTGATGTCTGAGTCTCTGAGTTAGAACGTCTGTTGTAAAGAGAGACAACTTTCTCCTGTGAACAAAAGGTAGAGAGTCTCTTTCATACACACTTGTGTCATAATGAGTTTTATCATCAAATCTTCTGACCCACGTCACCTGAATCTAACAAGAGGCTCTAATGACTCAACAGTGCAGCTCCCCTGAATGCTGGACCTTGGGCCCCACATGTGTGTGACCCCAAAGCTACAGAAGAAGGACCCACAGGGTGACAGTCCTGGTCTTGTCCTCATGCTCACAGCACCCAGAGGAGTGGACACCATGCAGAAGCAGAGGCACAGCAGCTGGTACAGATGTTCATGACACACACACACCAAGGGGCCGTGGGATGGTTATTATGCTCCTGATTGAAACCCCTGAGAAGCACAGGAAAGATCACTCAGCAAGTCAGACCTGCTTGGATGGAGACTGGAAAGGGGATGGCGCTGGGCTTTTTTTTTTTCCAAGGTGGTGGGGAGGGGGAGAAATTCTGCTTTCAGGGACTTGTGTGTTTTCAATCTCACAATAACTTCTACAGAGAAAACTATGGCCTCCTCCCTCGTGCCTGCACACTGCTTTTCCTGTGGCCCCTGCAGTCCCAGGCCCTGGTGAGTTGCCCCAGGAACCACCTCCTCCTCAAGGTCCTGCCACCAGCTGAGCATCCACCACCACAGCACCTCTGCTGTCCCCTCTCAGTCCTCACGTTGCCATGGGTCAGAACAGGACCAAGCGCTTCAAGAGACCTCAGTTCTCCCTCCCGGAACTGTGAGGCCCAGTTGGCAGCAGCAGAGAAAAGGACTGAGCAAGAGGAGGCGGAGCTGCTGGGAAAGCTCCAGCCCCCAGCGCCCAGGTCCCGAGGGCGTGTGCAGGGGGCTGGCCCAACTGGTGCAGCAGCAGCTAGTGCTGCTGGACCAGGGAGACCTGGTGGCCTGGACCCCTGCGTCCTCCGCCTCTGGCCGCTGCTGCTGGACCCCAGCCTGGCGGTGAGGGAGAGGCGGCGGCGCTGCAGGAATCTCAGTGCTTTGAAGGCTTTGAGGTTTGGGAGGACATGGTGACAGCAGATCCCATGACCTGGTTCGCACTTCTCCCAGAGGGCAGCACTGGTGGGTTCAGACGCGGGGCCTCCATGGAGGAGAAAGAGCAGAACAGAAACCCTGTGAGAACGTGGCCGCGGGGCAGCACGCGATGCGGAAGGTGTGTGAGCGCAGTGATGGCAATCGAACTCCTGATCTCCAGGTCAAACTCCAGAGCAGACACTCTGCATATTGGCCTTTTATATAAATAGATTATAAAAATTAAGCAAACTTGTGAAAATGAGGTCATTACATGTGTACAAAATCAACGACTATAGAAAATGTGAAAAATAATGATAAATAAGAGAATGATGATCATACTGATGGTAGTAGTGACCGTGATGGTACTGATGACCAAAGACTGTGACAGGGGGCTTGTCCATTGTCCTGGGTGGGGTCTTTTCCATGTCCAAGGTCATCAGTTAGTAGGTAGGCCTTGTATCAAATTTTACATGAGGCCTTTGTGATTTCAAGTTCCAATGACATCTAAAGAGAAGACTCCTGTTTTTATTAGTTGATAAAAAATAATTTTGTGCAGATAACCACCATGTCTACAAAATATGAGAACAATTATAAATAAGCAAATTAGGCTGATGATGCTGATGATGGACAGAGACAAGGGCACTGGTCCACTGAAATGAAGGCTCCTCATACGGACACACCATCACCATGGCTCCTCCAGTGAGGGTGCCCACGCCTCCTTCCAAGTGTTGGGAGATTTCATAAATGGGATCCCAGAAAATTTTGTGGCTCAGGTGATTCAGGGAGAGACCATGTGAATAATGACCCCAAAGGTGTCCAAGTCCCAATTCCCTGGACCTGGGAAGGTGTCACCTTCTAGAACAGAGACACTGTGTGAAGGTACATGTAGGAAACAGGGGTCTCCTTCCCACCAGTTTGCAGTGACAGGTTCCTTATTTCTCTTGATCCCTGCCTGCATGATCTTTATCATTTCTACTTCAATCACCTCCTGCTCATCGTTATTCAGGTATTTCCAACGATGATAGGAGCTGTCTCTCTCATGCCCTGCACTGCCTTCTGTGCCTTCACTGGAGGAGGCTTTAAACCCACATGTTCAGTAACTCTCTGTCCATGAGCATCAGGCACATTTCTGTCATGTGACTCAAATCAAGTCCTGCCTCCTCCCCTCCCCCAGGTCCACAGTCACATCCACATTTATGGGTAGTTTCCCAGCAGCGCTCCCCTCTGGTACCAGAACCTGCTCCAGCCCCTGAGGCTGCTGTAGCCAATCCACATGGGCAGTGGAGGCCCAGGATTTTCTGGGAAATTGTTTGTAAAATCACCCAAACAGCACCGGTCAAAGAAAAGAGTGATGAACTGAACTTTAATAAAATAAATACATTTGCCCCATCAAATATTCCATCAATTAACTTTAATGACAAGCTTAGCAAGAGAATATCTTTCCGAATCCTGTGCCTGATGGGAGAATATGTGCATTACACATTAACGATGTTGTCCTTTCCTGTGAGAAAATGTATGGTAGGAATTCTCCAATTTCCCTCACTCTGAACTCAGCATCACTGATAACAGTAGACTGAGAAATCAGGTCACTTAACAGGCTTCCATATCATTTAAAATATGAGAGATTCTCAATGGTGCACATGCATAATCACTGCTTTTATATCTAATCTTTTCTCCAGGTTAAAACATGATGATCTCTGAGTGATTAGCTCGGGGTCTGTGCAATATGCAATGGGCTTGCATAAGGGAAGAGTTTTCACAGTGTATTATCCTATATAATAAAAGCTTAATGTGCTAAGTGTCTGGACCACTGGTTGGCTGTTCAATCAAGCAATCAAAGTGTAATGCGGTAATGATCAACCGCTAGCTATGAAGTGCAATGACCACCGGGGGCAGATGCTCTAACCAGAAGGTTAGCTTGCTGCTGGGGTCCGGCCTATAGAGACTGAGAGAGATGTTCCCTACATGCCTTGGAGCCCTCCTGCAGGCCTCCCTGGCTGGCCAACCTCCCATGTCTCTCCCCAGCCCTGATCGTGCACTGGTGGGGTTTCTCAACCTGGCCTGCAACCTCTCACAATCCGGGACCCCTCCGGGGATGTCGGACTGCTGGTTTCAGCCCAAGGGACCCAACTGGTGCACGAATTACTGCACTGGGCCTCTAGTAACACAATAAAAAGTTTCCAACAACAAGAATCAAGGGTATCCCTTTTTCTTGTGCTTTGGTAGTAGTTACTCATATCACAGTGAATACCGCCCTCAGTTCCTCCACTTATTAGGAAAAGGCTGCTCCACATGCAAATTTCTGTTCAAGCTCCAGGGTACATCCTCTCCTGGGCTGTGCAGGCTCACAGCTCTCTCCTCACACAGGACTGAGGTCTCTGGGAAGGCAGCGCTGCGGTCTAAGGGAAGATGAGGCTGCTGGGTCTTCTCCTGTGCCTGCTGACAGCCCCCCGAGGTGAGGGTCTCAGGGGTCAGACAGGGGTCATGGGATGGCTGTGACTGCAGGTGACTGACAGGACTGATGCTACTTGTCCTCAGGTGTCCTGTCCCAGGTGCAGCTGCAGGAGTCGGGCCCAGGACTGGTGAAGCCCTCGCAGACCCTCTCCCTCACCTGCACTGCATCTGGATTCTCTCTGACGAGCTATGGTGTACACTGGATCCGCCAGGCTCCAGGAAAGGGCCTGGAGTGGGTCGGGGTTATGTTTGGTGGTGGAAGCACAGACTACAACCCAACACTGAAATCCCGCCTCAGCATCACCAGGGACACGTCCAAGAGCCAAGTTTACTTAACACTGAACAACCTGAGAGCCGAGGACACAGCCGTGTATTTCTGTGCAAGAGACACAGTGAGGGGAAGTCACTGTGAGCCCAGACACTAACCTCCCTGAGACAGCAGGGCTGGGCTGCAGGGGGCGTTCAGGACACCAGGGGGCGCTCAGGACCCATAGCACAGAGAACAGCCCCAGGAGCAGGGGCAGAGGGAGGTGGGAGGGAAGGGCCTTCCTGTTGGGCATGGGGATTTCCTCTCAAGCTCTCAGCTGCCTCCAGGGAAGGCTCCTGCTCTTTCTCTGAGGCTCTCATATCCCGCTTTCTCACTGCAGACCCCAGAGGAGGGGGTAGCACTGCTGCTGGCAGAGGACATGTGGGCAGTGATGGGGACTCTCCTCACCAACACGATACTGTACATAGAAAACCCGAAGGACTCGACCAAAAACTACTAGATTTAAGAAAAGAATTCAGCAATGCAGCAGGATACAAGATTAACACCCAGAAATCGATGGTACTTTTATGCACCAATAATGAATTCTCAGAAAGGGACACCAAACCAGCAATCCCATTTACCATTGCATCAAAAAAATTATGATACTTAAGAATAAACTTAACCAAGCAGGTAAAAGACTTGTACTCAGAAAAATACAGGATGTTGAATAAAGAGATAGAGGAAGATATAAACAAGTGGAAAAATGTACCGTGATCATGGATTGGTAGAATTAACATCATTAAAATGTCTATATTACCCAAAGCACTCTACAAACTCAGTGTAATCCCTATTAAAATTGCAACAGCATATTTCACAGATCTACAACAAATACTCCAAAAATTTATATGGAACCAAAAAAGACCCCAATTAGCCACAGCAATCTTGAGAAAGAAGAACAAAGGTGATTAGATCACAATACCAGATATCTAATTACACTGCAAAGCCATAGAAATCAAAACAGCCTGGTACTGGCACAAGAACAGGCATATACATCAATGGAACAGAACAGAGAAATCAGAAATCTACCCAAGACATTATGCTCAATTAATATTTGATAAAGGAGGCTAGAGCATGGAGTCACAACAGTCCCTTCAATAAATATTGTTGGGAAAATTAGACAGATAAACATACAAAAAAACAAACTATATATGAACATGCACCATACACGGGAGTAAACTCAAAATGGTTAAAAGACCTAAATGTGAGTAGGGAAACCATAAAAATTTTAGAAGGAACCATAGGCAGCAAAATCTCAGACATCTCTCATTGCAAAGTGTTTACAGATACATCTCCCAGGACAAAGGAAAATAAGGAGAAAACAAACAAATGGGAAGACATCAAAATAAAAAGTGTCTGCACAGCAAAAGAAACCATCAAGAAAATGAAAAGGGAGCCCACAGTAGGGGAGGACATATTTGGTAAGGATCCATGTGATAAAGGGTTAATATCCAAAATGTATAAGAAACCCACACAACTTAACCAAAGGAAGACAAACAATCCAATTTAAAAATGGGCAAAGGACCTAAATACACATTTCTCCAAAGGGAACTTACTGATGGCCAAGAGACATATGAAAGGTCAACCAACAAACTCGTATGCATATGTGCATCATCCAGGGACACAGACAATAGGATGGTGAAGACCTGGGCACCCGGGGCTGGGCTAGAAGGTGTCAATGGGGGATAAAGGGGACATGTGTAATACCTTCAACAATAAAGTTATAATTTAAAGATAAAATAATTAGGACTTGGACCCTCAGACTCCCACTGAACATGGTCACCCATCTTTGCCTTAAGCACTCTGTCCTTTGTTCCTGTTCATCTGGGTTAACACTCATTGACATCAGCATGACCACCCTCAGGAGAGCACGTCTTGGCCATATGTCTTTCCACTTTGGAGACTTACCTATTTGGCCCTTTGCCTATTTTTCAATTGTATTGTTGTCTTCCTTTTGTTAAGTTGTATGAGTCCCTATACATTTTGGAGATTAACCCCTTGTCAGACGTACCCCTGATGTTGCAAATGGTAAGCGCTCTTTCTTTTTCACGGCTGCATTGCATTCATGGGGTAGATGAACCACGGTTTTTTTATCCAATCATCTGCTGACGGGCACTTAGTCTGTTTCCAAAGCTTAGCTGTTGTAAATTGCACTTTTATGAGCATAGGGGTGCATGCATTCTCTCTGATGTGTTTTTGGGTTTCTTCGGATGTATTCCTAGAAGCGGGAACACTGGGTCAAATAGGAGTTCCATTGTCAATTTTTTGAGGAAACTCTATACTGTTTTCCATAATGGCTGCACCAGTTTGCATTGCTAATGGACCAAATTAACTGATGAACAAAAGTAGATCCAGAGACATAGAAGCATGAAAAGACCATGGAACCTCAGAAGGAAGCCAGGGGAGGGTGGGTGGGAGGAGATCCACCAATGAATGTGTCTGCATATATGCCTAACCCATGGACACAGACAATGGGGTGGGTGGGGCCTGGAGAGGGAATGGGAGTGAGTGGGAAGAGGATAATGGAGAGCAGGGGGACCTATGCAATACCATCAACAATAAAGATTAGAAAAGAGAGAGAGAGAGAGAGAGAGAGAGAGAGAGAGAGAGAGAGGAGAGAAAGAGAGAACACCTCCTGTTCACTATCCTGGCATCAGGTCCCCGCCTTGCACTTTCCCACCTCAAAGTCACTCCTCACCTTCCCTCCTTAACTTCAAATGCACAAATGGAGCTGCAAACGGTTATTTTCTGGAGCATTTGAGGTTTTGCTGCCCCTCAGTTTTCATCAGTTTGGCTCCAATAAAAATTTATAAAATATTCTCTACATGTTAGGACATTTCTTATACCAAAGTATTGCCTTTTCCTCATTTACAACATACGTTCATACACCTGTTTTCTCTGTGTGGAGTGGGAAATTCACACAAGTATTAAAAAACCTGCCAACTGGACAGGGTGAATTAGTTCTAAAGAGTTCGCACCCCTTGCTGTGGGCACTGATGCAGCAACCACTGAGCCCCACCAGCCAGGGTCCATGTGTAAAGGATGGAATTCTCCCAATTTGAGGGGCTGGAAAACAGGGCTTTGGCACATGCATGGAAGGAAGTTGAGTGTAATCTGTGGTTTCTGGAGGCAGCTGCATGCTTGTGACAGGGACCACAGTTTAGAGACAGACGCTGCGGCCATAGTCTCCAGCCCAGCCTCTCCTGCCTCTTCACATGTAGAGGTTCGAGTTTCTATAGGGGCAGGAATAGAACGTGGGGAACCGGCTAGAATTGTACGACATAGTCATCCTGCTCTGTTCCCCATGATTGTTTATTCTGATTGGAGAAGGCATCTTCTAGCCTGGCTGGCAGCCGCACTGGGACCTGGGAGCTCACCTGGAAGTGCAGCCCCTCCTCCCCATTTGGAGCTGCCGGTCATCCCGGAGATGAACAACTTTCCTGCAGGAACCAGCCCACCAGCCCTTGAAGGTCCCAGGCCTCTGCTCTTTGTCATCTGCCCCTTTGGCAGAGCCTTTGGCTACTTCCCTCGTAATCTTCTATCCTTTCACTCAGTATAAGCAGCTGGCTTACGGGGGCTGCAGAGCAAATTTTACTGGGTGACCTGCTGCTCCCCGCTATTGCCCGAATTATTGGAATGAATGCCTGTATATGATTCACCCCTGTCTCTGCTCATTAGGCTCAAGTAGTGACAGGTAGCACAGACCATGCACTGTCCGATTACAAATTTGTGTGTGTAAGTTGTGATTGGGGACAACAACAAAAAGAATCTTTCCCTTTCAAAATAAAAGCATCATCCAATGCAAATTCTTATTCCCAAACCCCAGAAAGGCAACATGGCCCACGGTGGGTGAAGGAGAGCGAGAGGAAGGCCCATCCACGCGCCTCTGGGGGAGCACCCCTGGGTCCTCATCAAAACTCCGAGGAAGAAGGACTCTCAATCCTGGAAGCTGCCCCCAAAGGACTGGGATCAGGATGACAGGTCTCCGGAAAAGGGGAGGAAGTTGGGTCAGAACTGAACCGTTTGTGGCCAGGTTCCTTGAGTCCTTTCCCATCTGGGGTCTCCCCTAGGATGACAAGGTCAGGCATGCATCCCAGGGTCCCAGCTGCACCTTATATGCAGACTCCATGCAAATCAGGCTCTACTCCTGCTCATAAAAGGAGGCCCTTGCCCGGCATGTTGGGGAGACACCCAGAACCCAAGCGCCTGAGACAAGACACCAGCGGCTCCACCATGGACTTGGTGCCAAGCTGCGTTTTCCTCCTGATCATTTCTCAAGGTCATTCTCAGGAGTGGGGAACGCTGAGACCTGTGCCTGTGCCTGTTGGTGCTTCCATGTGATTCTCAGTCCACCTTGTGTCTCTGTGTTTGCAGGTGTCCAGTGTGAGGAGCAGCTGGTGGAGTCTGGGGGAGGCCTGGTGCAGCCTGGGGGGTCTCTGAGACTCTCCTATGCAGCCTCTGGATTCACCTTCAGTAGCTACTACAAACACTGCGTCCACCAGGCTCCAGGGAAGGGGCTGGAGTGGGTCTCACGCATTAGTAGTACTGGTGGTAGCACATACTACGCCGACTCTGTGAAGGGCCGCTTCACCATCTCCAGGGACAACGCCAAGAACATGCTGTATCTGCAAATGAACAGCCTGAAAGCCGAGGACACGGCCGAGTATTACTGTGCAAGAGACAAAGTGAGAGAAAGTCAGTGTGAGCCCAGACACAAACCTCCCTGAGGAGACAGCAGGGCTGGGCTGCAGGGAGCGTTAAGGACACCAGGGGGCGCTCAGGACCAGCAAACCCAGGTCCCAGCTCAGAGGCTGTCCCTGGGGGGTTGTGCAGGCTCCCTATTGGGGTCAATGCTTTCTTCCCTCCTAGTGTCCCTGGGGCAGTTCCTCTTCCTTCTTTGTGTCTTTAATTAGATTCTCTGCAGGAAAAAGGCAGGAAGTGGCTGTGTGTCAGATCTGGTTGACTTCTCATCTGTGCCCTTCCTGTCACGATTTCCCTGATGGTCCCTCTCTGGGTTGACAAGAAAAACATTGTAGGGATTCCTGTCCCCTCACTGAGAGCTAAGTCCCCCACCCTCCACACAGTGCTGAGTGGGGAACACTGAGTCCAGGCCCCAAACCTCACCTGAGGGTGATCAGCCCCTAGCTCTGCCCCACGAGGAGCCCTTTGGGGGCAGTTATCCTCTTGCCTCTCACTGACATGGCTGCACATGGAGGTGTAGGGTGGGACCCTGCATGCGCTTCCCCTCTGTGAGCCTGGAAGTTCCCACCTCTCCATGTGCCACAGATGAGGCAGGAAGACCTGCTGGGCGCTGCTCCCTGTGGGTCTCAGAACTGATCCCAAGGGACTGCTCCTTCCCCTGGAGAATCCACCTGCATCCTGAGAACCTGCTGAAGGCAGTCATGGTCCCACCCACCACTGCTGTACCTCCACCTCTGCAGACACCATCCCGTTTCACCCTCTGTCCTCTGCTGCCCACACTCTCACCGCATGGGGCCTGCACAGGACGTCCCCTGTGGATGTGTCTGCCCTCTCCTTGCCGCCCTGGTAGGTTTTGCCTTAAATACAGCCCCGCATCATCCCCTCATGCCCATCTCCTGTGGTTGGCCCTCCCTGAGTCGCCAGGGCTGCGACACTCAGGTGCCCTGCTGAGCCCACGTGCAGTGCCCATGAGTGATGTCAGGTTGTGGGGGCCCCTCCTGTGTCAGGTGGAGACACAGCTGAGCACTAAGCTCACAGCACCTCCAACAGCTCACACCTGTGCTGAGGGAACCTCCGGAGCCCATGAGATGCAGAGCATCGTGGTGGACAAGCCTGTGGCCACTGAGGTCAGAGGGCAGTCAGGGAAGGGGTGGGGCCTGGTCACCTATGATGTTGCCAACATCTCGCTGACCAGAGCCTAGGTGCACAGGGAGCTCTGTGAATCCTAAAAGTGCAGGTACAGCCCCGCCAGCATGGCTCAGTGGTTGAGCAGCGACCTATGAACCAGGAGGTCATGGTTCAATTCCAGGTCAGGGCACATGTCCAGGTTGCCAACAACATCTCCAGTGTGGGTCACGCAGGAGGAAGCCAATAAATTATTCTCCATCATTGATGTTTCTCTCTCTCTCCCTCTCCATTCCTCTCTAATATCAATTAAGGAATATTTAAAGAAATAAGTACATAAATGAAAATGTTGACTGTTGGATTCACAGTATGGGCATATATGGAAGGCAACTGATCAACATTTCTCTCTCACATCAATGTTTCTCTCTCCTTCTCTCTCTCCTTTCCTTTCCTTCTAAAAATCAATGAATGCATCCTCAGGTGAGAACAAAGAAAGAAGATCCAGCCTGGCTCCTGTGGCTCAGTGGTTGACCGTCAAAATAGGAAGCAAGAAGTTACTGGTTTAATACCTGGTGACGGCAGATGATGGGGTTACAGTCTCCATCCCCAGTGGGGCCCATGCAGGAGGTAGCCAATCAATGATTCTCTCGTGTATGTTTCTCTCTATCCCTCTCCTGTCCTATCTCTCTCAATATCAAGATAATTATATTTTTAAAAAAAATGTATCTAAGTCTATCTCTACATCTATATATATATAACTATAACTATATCTATAACTATATCCCTATCTCTGTCTCTGTATATTATCTATATCCACATCTAAATTTATATCTATGTGTGTGTGTATGTGTGTGTGTGTGTGTATATGTATATATATATATATATATATATATATATATATATATTTATTTATATCTGTATCCATGGGAGCAGAGGCACATTGATTTCATCCCTAAGGAGTCACTGATTGTGCTCAGATCCTACTTCCTGACCCCCTCCGACAGCATAGCCCCTGTTGTGGAATGAGAGGTCCCTAGGCATGGTGACCAGGACCCCAAGTAGAGCCTGGTTCTCTGAGGGCACAGTCAGCACCTCCTTCCAGGAGAAGCCACAGAGACCAAGACCTCCCTCAGCTCTTGCCCTTTGTATGTGCAGACACCTCCCATATGCAAATGCCCGCTTGGCCACCAGACACACACACAGTTGGCATCCACTTAAATGCAGGGCCTCCTCCCCCTGGAGAATACTTTCTGGGGGATGAGGACCTCATCTCCAAGACATGACTCCCATGTGGCTCTTCATCTTCCTGCTGTCAGCCCCCAGATGTGAGTGTCTCAGGGCTTGGACGTGAGGAGATGGGGATCCTGCATCTGAGCCCAGGACTCACTGTGTTCTCTCTGTCCCAGGTGTCCTGTCCCAGGTGCAGCTGCAGGAGTTGGGCCCAGGACTGGTGACGCCCTCGCAGACCCTCTCTCTCACCTGCTCTGTCTCTGGATTCTCCATCACAACCAGTGGTTACCGCTGGAGCTGGATCCGCCAGCCCTCAGGGAAGGGGCTGGAGTGGATCGGGTACATAAGTTATGATGGAAACATTTACTACAGCCCCTCCCTCAAGAGCCGTACCTCTATCTCCAGAGACACGTCCAAGAACCAGTTCTCCCTGCAGCTGAGCTCTGTGACCACTGAGGACACTGCCGTGTATTACTGTGAGAGATACACTGTGAGGGGAAGTCAGTGTGAGCCCAGACACAAACCTTCCTAAGGGAGACAGAAGGGCTGGGCTGCAGGGGGTTTTCAGGACACCAGGGGGTGCTCAGGACCACAGACATGAGGACCAGCTCAGGAGTTGGGACCTGGGGGTATATTCTCTGATGACCTGGTTAGTGATTTTATTCTCCAGGTGCAAACACCCTCCTCCAGGACTCATTGCCTCTCCACTTCATGCCTTATGTTTCCTTTCACACCACTCCTTAGGAAGTCACTTACTTCCTCTGCCCCATTGATAAGTCAGAAGGAGGCCTTAATGTTTACACACAAGGGCTTTAATCTCACAGAAAGGAGTGGGTAGAACTGGTCTGTATTTTGAATTTCTAGAACCTAAGAAAATAACATCATCTGAAATGAATAATACATGGAGTAAGACCAACACTGCAGATTAAACATACGTGAACTTCAGTAGTCTAAGGAAACTTTCCAAAATGGAAACACAATAAATTTTCCACAAAATAGCCAAGTGTCAGGAATGTAAGAGGCAATAAAGCAGTCAAATATCTGCAATAATGAAAGCATAATATGCAAATTGACCAAAACACCCAACAGCAGAATGACCGTCCAGACGACCTGCAGGAGGACCACGCTATGACACGCACTGGCACCAGGACAACCAATGTGGGTGTGATGAGATTGGACAGGGGACCCAGCCATGGCCCCACAATCGCCCCGTAGAAAGAGGCCTAGGCCACCCTCTATGTGATGATTGATTGCTGAGCCCTGGCCAGTTGGTCTGGGCCTCCCTTTGTGCAGCCATCAATCACAAAGCCCTGCGATGGATCTCCCCACACAGGGAGGCCCAGGCCATCGGCCAGCAATGCTGTGGCGGGTGTGCAGGGCCAGTCAATGATTACACAACACAGGGAGGCCCAGGCCAGCAAAGGGATCGCATCCCATGCATGTTGCCCACAGAGCGAGGTGAACAGTGGCGGGGGGAGGGGGCAGTGCCACAGAGAAGGCAAGCAATGGTCGCAGCAAGGGTAGGGCCAGCTGCCAGCAGCCCAAGGAAGGAAAGCCCTGATAGGCCCTGATCACTGGCCAGGCCTAGGGACCCTACTTGAAGGGTGCCGAATTGCAGATTGCGAGAGGGTGCAGGCTGGGATGAGTGACATCCCCCCATGCACGAATTTGTGCACTGGGTATCTAATCTATATATATAACAGCCTAAACTACCAAACGACTGAATGACCATTTGACCGGTTGCTATGATGAGCACTGACCTACAGTGGGAAAACGGTCAACCCAGGAGCTGCCCCTGGTGTTCAGTGTGCTCCCACAGCAGGAGTGCTGCTCAGCTGACTGACAGATGCCAGGCTTATGGCTGGTGAGCCCAGTTGAAATGGCACAAGCCTCTCCTGCCTCTATGGCAGCACGCTACCAAGTGATGGCAGCCACAGCAGGGCCGGAATCAGCTGGAGCAACATGGCACCCAGCCCAGGCCAGGCTCCTCCCCCAGCCACCTGCCTATTGGCACACTACTACATCCCTCGTGGGATGTCGGACTACTGGTTTCAGCCCGTTCCCTGCAGGCCCCAATGGGTCCCAAATTGCCAGAGGCCACAGGCTAGACTGAGGGACCCCAATGGTGCACGAATTCATGCACTGGGCCTCTAGTATATACATGTAATTGGAATCCGAGAAAGAGGAGAGAGGGGGCACCAAGAAGAGTGTTTGAAGAAACCATTGCAAATAGTTTGTCAGAATTTGATGTAAACTATAAAGAGATCTCAAAACACCAAAGTACTCTAAGAAGAAATGAAAATAAACAAAATTAAATCATGGCACATTGAAGTCCAACTGGTGAAAAAGGTAAAATGCCTAAGGGCAGCAAAGAAAAAATGACACATGAGTCAAGGAACAAGATTAATCAAAACATCAAAGGTCAGATGAAAAACTACCAAAACCAGAAGACAATGGAGTGACGACTGTAAAGAGCTGAAGGAACATTGAAGGAACATCAACAGAGAATTCTAAACTGACAGAAAATCTATTAAAAACTGGATGAAAATGAAATTACAAAATATCAAATTTTGTGAGATGCAGCTAGAGCAGTGTTTACGCAGTGGTTCTCAACCTTATGGTCCTTTTAATATAGTTCCTCATGTTGTGACCCAACCATAAAATTATTTTCGTTGCTACTTCATAACAGTAATGTTGCTACTGTTATGAATTGTAATGTGAATATCTGATATGCAGGATGGTCTTAGGCGACCCCTGTGAAAGTGTCGTTCAACCGCCAAAGGGGTCATGTCCCACGGGTTAAGAACCACTGGCTTAGAGAAACAAGTATAGTATTAAATGCTATTGTTAGAAAAGAACAAAGATCTTTAAATCAAAAATCTAAGCCTCCACTTTAAAAAAAAATTGGAAAAGAGTGAGAACCAATTTGCAGGCAGAGGTAAATATATGTTCTCACTGCCTCCCACAACCATATAAAATGCACAACTAAAATAGGGGACAACCATCATTCCAGACTAGGGAGGTAAAGAGAAAGCACATCGAGACTGGTAGGAAGGGTGGAGGTGGAGATCAGGCTAGTCCAGCACCCACATATGGCATGTTTTTAATTGGCAGGGATATTTCAGCTGCAGAAGCCTCCTGTGAAAAGCAAAGGGTTCCAGCCCCAAACAAGACACCCAACCCAGGGTTCGAGAGCTGGGAACAGAAGTCCTCAGAGATTCAGGATTTAAAACCCAAAAATGATTGTCTCTGAGTGACATGAAGGCAGATGGAGATCCAGGCTGTTACTCTTAAAGGGCCAGCAGGGGAACTTACAGAGTCCTGCTTCCTCTGAGATCCAGGGGCAGGCAGTGGAATTGGGGAATCCAGGGACTATGGAGAGAACTGGATTGTCTGTCATTATGGCAGGAACTACGGGTGGCTTTCTCCTAGACAGGGCTGCTCCTAGGGGTCCTTGTTTCTGTGCTGGGACCTCCCCATTGCATAGCTGCCTCGAAGCCATATGTGAGGGTACATCAATGTGGCTCACACAGTTTACTCTGCCCTGGTGATTCCTTGACAAACCATCCCATCCAAAATGCAGCCCCACCCAAGCTGTTTGCAGCAGCATTTCCATATGAATGGCTTGTCCTGGATAAGGCATCAGACTCTCCTAAAATCACTCAAACAAGCAGCAGCTGGAATCAGCATGCCACAAACCTATCAATAAGAGACCCAAGACCTGGCACTAGCACCAGCATGCCTTACTTCACAACTTGTCCTCGCCTGGGCACTTACATGCCCAATACAAGTAGCAGCCATTTGCAGATCCCTCAATAGCTCCTGCTTGGTGACCTCAAGCAGTGGCTAACTTTGCACCTCCCAGGAGGCTCTGGAGCCAGTGCACCTGGTGGACAGCTTCAGATCACACAAGATTCAGGAGGAAGAGGAAGAGGAGGATGAGAAGCAGGAAAAGGAAGGAGAAGAATAAGAATAAGAATAAGAATAAGAATAAGAATAAGAATAAGAAGAAGAAGAAGAAGAAGAAGAAGAAGAAGAAGAAGAAATAATGAACAAAGCCATAGCTGAGTTGTTTCAATGGGTAGAGTGTTGGCCTGCTGACTGAAGGGCTCCAGGTTTGAAGCTGGTCAGGGACACATGCCAGGACACATGCAGAAGGTGGCTGATCAGTGAATCTCTGTCATCATTGACTTCTCCCTCTCTCTCTCTCTCTCTCTCTCTCTCTCTCTCTCTCTCTCCTCTCCCTCTCTCCTCCTTCCCCTCTGAAACCAATAAAAATATAAAATATATATATAGCCAAAATACTGGCAATACATACATATTTATCAACAATTGAAACTAAGAACCAAAATAAATGAACAAAGTATCTAATAAACAAAATTAAATGATGAATAAAATAGAACCTGAAGCATGGAAACATGGAACAGAATGATGAACCTCAGATTGAAGAGGGAGGGGAGACTGGAAAGATATAAACCAAACAACTCATATGCACATATGCATCACCTATGGACACAGCTAAGAGGGTGGTTAATGCCAGGGTGGGGCAGGAATGAGGTGGAAGTTTGATATGGGGATAAAAATGGGGACATGAGTAATATTCGCAACAACAAAGATTTTTTAAAAAACTAAATTAGAAAAGGAAGATAAAAATCACCTAAAATCAAGCAGAAGGAAGGAAAAATAAAAGTGAACAGAGATTAATGAAACCAATAGAGAAAAATGATAGAAAACAACCAATGATGCCAACAGCTGAATCTTTGAAAAGATCAATAAAACTAACCCAATGCTAACAAGACTGGCAAGGAGACAAATGACCAATATCAGAAATTAATTAGGAGATAGAAACACATTCCCCACTGCATTCTTATGAGACCAGCATTCTTTGTGCAGTCAGTACAGAGAAACAGTAAACTACAGACTGAAATCTCTTGTTAACATATTTACTAAAATCCTCCACAGAAGATTAGCCAATCCTACCAGCGATATAAGAAAATCATACTCCATCATGACCAAGCAGGAATTATCCCAACAATTCAAAGCTGATTCAATATTTTTAAATCATCCGATGTAATCCAACAGGTCAACTGTGTAAAGAAGAGAAGTCACATGTTCATTAAAATTGATACAGAAAACTGTGTACAAAGCACAGCTTCATTCATGATAAAACGCTTAGGGCACTTGGGATAAAGGGGCCCTTCCTCACTCTGATCATGGGACTCCTGGAGTTAATGTCACACTCGATTGTGGGAAGTTACATGATTTTCCTCAGATGGGGACAGAGTCAAAAAGACCCACTCTTACCACTTCTATTCAACATTGTCCTTGACGTGTTAACAAGAGCAATAAGACAGGAAAAATGCATAGAGACATTCAAATGTGAGCCCACACACAAGGTGTCCCTACTTCAGGTGACATGTTCATCTATGAAGCAAAATCAAAAGAATCTACTTCACAATCCCGGGTGAATGTACAGAAATGGGTCTATTTGGAGAATTATCATAACTGCAGTGGTGCTGCCCATGCAGGGCTGACAAAGCAGCAGATAAGGGGATGGAACTGAGTTCTTGTGGGAAACCATCCCCAGAAACACAGCTGTTCACAGAGGTGCAGCCTCAGGAGGAACTGGCAGCACCACTGGTCACCAGAGTTCACCCTGAATCCCCTGGTGCCTGGAGGGGCCACGCGTGTTTGCTCCTTGAGCTGATCCCAGGGAACATGAACCCTCCCACCTCTTTAGGACAGAAAGGAGGTTTGCACTGGGAGCCAGGAGCCCCTGAAGCCTGGCTGCCTCCTTCCTCCACAGAAGTGGGGAGAGGGATGTCCCCTAGTGGTCACACTTCAGAGTGGGTTCTAAGGTTCCCAGAAAACACGCTGGGGTATAAGCTGGGGAGGCCTCAGTGAGCCTTTAAACTGACACTGAAACCTCCATGCATGTTGCACGGAGGGAGGGAGGGAGTCCCTGTCTCCTCCTGGCACCAGGGAAAAGGGACTTTTTCCTCATTGAGGTTTGTGTTTCCCTCAGCCTCACGGGGCCTGACCAGCTGGCTCAGGCGGGTCCCCACAGTGAGGCCCAGCATCCGTCTGCAGGAGAGGGGGTCTGGGAGGTTCTTCATCTTGAAGTCTCTGGAGAGAGGTTCCAGCCCAGCTCCCAGTGCCCCTCTGTGTTCTGGCACCCGGGGCTGCCCTTCTGGGGGCCTCTCCATCCTAGTTCCCCTCGTCCCGGCAACACAGACAACCCCCAGATCTGTGGGTCCACCTGGCAGGACCCTGGCTGCCTGCATGTGGTGGGGGGGGCTCCACAGTGTTAAATAGACATGGGGGAGGGGTCCCACCGTGTGGTTCCGTGGATAGAGCATCAGCCTGGGGACTCAAAGGTCTCGGGTTTGATTCCTGTCAAGGGCATGTACCTCCATTGCAAGCTCAATCCCTGCCTGCAAGTGGCAACTACTCAATGTGTCTCTATGGGCTCTCTCCCTCTCCCTTCCCTTCCACTTTCTCTAAAAATAGGTGGGAAATATCCTAGGATGAGAATGAACAAAACTAACTGAATGAAGGAATCTTTTTTAAAAAAAAAATAGAAAGAAGGAAATAAATGGTAAGAGGTCATGCCTGAGCCTGGCCAGTGTTGCTCATTGGTTGAGCTTTGACCTATGAACCAAGAGGTCAGGGTTGGAATCCTGGTCAGGGCACTTGCCTGGGCTACTGCCTGACCCCCAATGGGGGACCTGCAGGAGGCAACCAATCAATAAGTCTCTCTTATCACTGATGTTTCTATCTCTCTCCCCCATCCTTTCCTCTCTGAAATCAATCAAAATATATTTTAAAATAAGAATAAAATTGAAAAGGTAGAGAGAAGTAAGGCATCGTGGTGTTTGACCTGCCCATGCCCCACCCCCTCCCCAGCATGATTGCACTTTACAAGTGATAGGGGCTGCCTTCCCAGAGGAACAGTGACCACAGTCCCAGATTCCTGTGTCTGTCTGTCCTCACCTGGGGCTGTGGAGGATGGACACAGATGGCTGCTCTCCTCTGAGAAGGGAGGTGCTCACCTGCCCCCAAGGAAGACGTGGTGCCTCAACTCTCTACCCAGAACTTTGTTTCCAAGAACCAACATATTCCTTCTTTTATCTTTTTTTATCCTCACCCAAGGATATTTTTCCATTGCTTTTCAGAGAGACAGTGGAAGGGAGGGAGGGGAAGAGAGAAACATTGATGTGAGAGAAACACATCAATTGGTTGCCTCCTGTACAAGCTCTGACCAGGGCAAGGGCATGGAAGGGCCTGCAACCAAGTACATGCCCTTGACCAGAATCAAACCTGAGGCCCTTTGGTTCCCAAGGGTATGCTCTATCCACTGAGAAAACCGGCCAGGGCAAGGACTCCATTTTTAAATTTTATTTATTTAATTATTTATATTTAAAAATTTTTTATTGTTGAAAGTATCACATATGTCCTTTTTCCCTTCATTGACCCAAGACAGCCAGCCCCCACCACCCATCAGGAATCCATTATTAAATGATGGAAATTCTCCCACTTTGAGAGGCTGGGAATAGGACTTTTACACAGGAACAGCAGGGAAGTTAAGGGAAACGTGTGGTTTCAGGAGACAGCTTTGTGCTTGTGAAAGTGGCAGCAGGTTTGAGACAGAGGCTGCGGCCAAGGTGTTCAGCCGAACCTCTCCTGCCTCCTCACATGTAGAGGTTTGAGTTTTGTGGAGGATCTGATTGAGAAAAATAACAGGAGAATCTTTCAGCTTCAAAATAAAAGCTTAATCCAATTCACATTCTTATTCCCAAATTCAGAAAGGCGACATGGCCCAAGCGGGTGAAAGAGAGAGAGAGGTAGCTCCATCCACGTGCCTCTGGGGGAGCACCCTGGGTCCTCATCAAAACCCCAAGTTTCAATCCTGGAAACTGCCCACCAAGGAATTCTGTCAGGGTAGATGGGTCTCAGGAAAGGAGGGAGGGAGGGGGTCAGGACAGGACCCCTTGTGGCCAGTGTCCTTGAGTCCTTTCCCATCTGGGGTCGCCCCTAGGATAACAAGGTCAGGCATGCATCCCAGGGTCCCAGCTGCACCCTTATATGCAGACTCCATGCAAATGGGGCTCACCTCCTGCTCATAAAAGGGGGCCCTTGCCCGGCATGTTGGGGAGACACCCAGAACCCAAGCGCCTGAGACAGGACCCCAGCGGCTCCACCATGGACTTGGTGCCAAGCTGCGTTTTCCTCCTGATCATTTCTCAAGGTCATTCTCAGGAGTGGGGAGCACTGAGACCTGTGCCTGTGCCTGTTGGTGCTTCCATGTGATTCTCAGTCCACCTTGTGTCTCTGTGTTTGCAGGTGTCCAGTGTGAGGAGCAGCTGGTGGAGTCTGGGGGAGGCCTGGTGCAGCCTGGGGGGTCTCTGAGACTCTCCTGTGCAGCCTCTGGATTCACCTTCAGTGACTATCGCATGAACTGGGTCCGCCAAGCTCCAGGGAAGGGGCTGGAGTGGGTCGCATACACTAGTTATGGTGATGGTAATCCCATACACTACGCCGCCTCTGTGAAGGGCCGCTTCACCATCTCCAGAGACAACGCCAAGAACACGCTGTATCTGCAAATGAGCAGCCTGAGAGCTGAGGACACGGCCGTGTATTACTGTGCAAGAGACACAGTGAGGGGAAGTCAGTGTGAGCCCAGACAATAACCTCCCTGCAGGAAGATCTCTGACCACCAGGGGGCACTCAAGGTCCCTGAACACAAGGCCCATCCTAGCAGCAGGTGCAGTTGGAGGTCTGGTCTGGTTCCTGTGTGGTTTCCTCTTCATGTCACAGTTTCCCTCAGGGAACCTCTAGATCCTGGAAGTCAGAGTCTCTGAGTGAGAAAGTCTGTTGTAAAGAGAGAGAACTTTCTCCTGTGAACAAAAGATAGAGAGTCTCTTTCATACACACTTGGGCCATAATAAGTTTTATCATCAAATCTTCTGACCCATGTCACCTGAATCTAACAAGAGGCTCTAATGACCCAACAGTGCAGCTCCCCTGAATGCTGGACCGTGGGCCCCACATGTATGTGAACCCAAAGCTGCAGAAGAAGGACCCACAGGGTGACAGTCCTGGTCTTGTCCTCATGCTCACAGCACCCAGAGGAGTGGGCACCATGCAGAAGCAGTGGCACAGCAGCTGGTACAGATGTTCATGACACACACACACCAAGGGGACATGGGATGGTTATTATGCTCCTGATTGAACCCCCTGAGAAGCACAGGAAAGATCACTCAGCAAGTCAGACCTGCTTGGATGGAGACTGGAAAGGAGAGGGCGCAGGGCTTTTATTTTGGCGAGGTGGTGGGGGAGGGGGAGGAATTCTGCCTCCAGGGACTTGTGTGGTTTCAATCTCCCAATAACTTCTACAGAGAAAACTATGGCCTCCTCCCTGGAGCCTGTGCACTGCTTTCCCTGTGGCCCCTTCAGTCCCAGGCCCAGGTGAGCTGCCTCATGAACCACCCCCTCCTCAAGGCCCTGCCACCAGCTGGGCAGCCGCCACCGCCTCACATCTGCCATCCCCTCTCAGTCCTCACGTTGCCATGGGCCAGAGCAGGACTAAGCGCTTCCAGAGACCTCAGTTCTCCCTCCAGGCAGCTGTCAGGCCCAGTTGGCAGCAGCAGAGAAAGGGACTGAGCAAGAGGAGCCAGAGCTGCTGGGAAAGCTCCAGCCCCCAGGCCCAGGTCCATAGTGCCTGTGCACGGGGTTGGACCAGCTGGTGCAGCTGGTGCTCCTGGGCCCCTGGAACCTGGTTGGCCTGGACCCCTGCGTCCTCTGACTCTGGCTGCTGCTGCTGGACCCCAGCCTGGCGGTGAGGGAGAGGTGGCGGCACCTCAGGGGTCTCAGTGCTTTGGAGGGTTTGGGTTTGCGAGGACATGGTGACTGCGGATCCCATGACCCGGGTCGCACTGCTCCCAGAGGGCAGTGCTGGTGGGTTCAGACGCGGGGCCTCCATGGAGGAGAAAGAGCAGAACAGAAACCCTGTGAGAATGTGACCTCGAGGCCGCAAGCGCGGGGGAAGGTGTGTGAGCGCAGTGATGGCGCAGCGTCTGTGTCAGCACAGAGGGCGTTTGGAGATGGTGGGACTGTGTTTGGGTGGGTTCCCCCCAGGGGACCTGGCTGCTGCAGGAGCATGTTGTCTGCGGGCGGTCCCTGGGGTCCCCCAGAGCTACTGGAAGCGCTCGGGGCGCAGCATGGAGCGGGCTGGAGGCCACACGCTGTCTCCTGGGGGTCCCTGTAGCGTGTCCTGTGGGAGCCGCTGGCGGCGGCGCAGTGTGGACCCCAAAGGACATGGTTCCGTCCAAGAGCCGAGCAGGAATCATAAGCGCCTCCCAAGGGCTCATCCGAAGTTTTGGAAACGGACGCGGGTGCAGCGGTCACTCAGACGCAGGAGGCTGAGATGGAGATGGAAACCGCCCTGGAGGCCAAGGAAAGGCTGCAGAAGGCGAAGGGCAGGGTCTGACCACAGTGATGAGATGGAGGAGGCTCCTCCTGAGAGAAGGGTCAGGAGGAAAACGTGCATCTGGGACTGACTTCCGTCCGCTCCCCAGGAGCCCAGAGGCCCAGCGCTGCTGAGGGCGCAGCAGACCCGCTGCAGGTCCCCGTCAGCAGGTGCTCAGCGCAGATGCCTCGGACCCGCGTGGGAGGAAAAGCTTTCTGGGACCAGAGCGAGGCACATTGGGAGCCCCAGGCGGGGGCGGGGCAGCTGCTGTCTCCCCTCTGCCTCTCCCAGGAGACACATGCTGCCCTTACCTACCGCCCCTCCCAGGAAGGGGTCTGAGAAACCTGCCTTTCCCAGCAGCGCTGCAGGGGCACGTGTTCAAGGTTCCCCGTGGAAGCCTTTGTTAGAAAGATGGACACCGAGCAGTGCGAGCCCGCGGGGTTCTCCACAGTCTCCTGTCCCCGCTGCAGGCGGAGCCCCTGGGCGGGCGGCCCTCCAGGCCCTGGCGCAGCACCTGTCCACCCGCTCTTTACTCAGCCAGACTTTCCGAGCACGTGGACTCCTGGAAGCCATAGGCAGTGCCTGGAGGGCCCTTCTGCAAACAATGGGCGCCAAGGAACAGTTCTCAGTGCGGACCCTGACCCGCTGGTGACGCTGTGCAGAGCAGCATCCAAAGGGCAGCGTGGGCGGGGGGGAGTGAACCTGGTAAGTATTTTGGGAACCGCAGGCAGCGTCCTCGCCAAGAAAGACGGTGCCCTGGAACCTCTCAAGACCATCGGTGCTTCTGCTGGAGGGGCCACCAAGGGCCGCTCGCTGGTGGTGGGGGGAGAGGCCTGGGCACCCTCTTCCATGTGTTCTCCGACGGCAACGAAGCTGAGAGGTCCTCGTGCAGATGTATATGTTACCTGCCCTGAAGGATTCCCAGCCAGTCTTCAAGATGAAGATCCGAAAAGAAGGGAAGGCAGATACAGCCCAGATCAGCTGTGCCTCCTCCACACCGTGAAGATGTACTGGAGGAGGTTTGTTGCTTATCAAGAGTCTTGAGAAAAGACTGGCTGCTTGACCCAAAGTGTTCAACTCTACAGGGTCCCTGGTGCGTGTGCATTTCTGAAAGCCGTTGTTCAAGGTCTGTATCTGTGTGTTTATGTGAAGGTCTCAGAACTCTGAAGCCTGTCAGAAACCTTCCTTCCTTGAGCTCTGGGATCAGAACAGTTTCCTGTGCTCTCTCCACCTCAGTCACCACACAGGGGAGGCTGGCAGCGCAGAGGGACCTCAGGGGGTGTCCGTGAGCCGTGTAGATTTGACTGAATTTTGAAAAACAGGAAAACCAAAAGCATTCCTTGGATGCTCTTTAAGTCAATATCATTTTATATTGGCTGACTTTTTAAGAAATTTGAAAACAAGCTTGATAAAAAAATTTTGGTTTGAAGTATATCAGTTATGTTTACCTTTTGTGAAGTGAATGAATTGAATTTGTTTTCCAATATTTAGTAGAATGTATGAAAGAGCTAATGAGGTCTCTATCACCCTCTATAGAACCAGATCAGATGGATTATTGCTTTGTAACCTCTCTCCTTGTTTAATTTGATATCTCATCAGAATTGGAGGATAATATTTTTAATAAATATATTTTTAATTAAAAAAAAGAAAACTGTGATTTCTTATCTGATTTCCCATGTGTGGGGCAGATGGAGAAGAGGCGACATAGAGCCATCAGTTGATAGATGTCAAATTAAAAAGAAAATGGATTATGGCCCCTCATTTTACATACAACTATACAAAATGAGCAAAAATTGAGGGGAAAATAGGTCCTTATGACTGTACTAAAACCACATGTAAAGAAAATGAGAAGAATAATTATAAGTAAGCAAAAGATGGTGATAATGATGTTGAGAATGATGATGATGGTGGTGGTGGTGATGATAGAAATGGAAAGGAATCTTGGTCCAATATCTTGGTGGGAATCTGGCCTTTCCCACCAATCAGTCATCAGCTTTTTCAAAGGCCTGTGTCAACTTACAGTTGGGCCATTGGGGTCTCAATCCTTAATGGCATCTGAAGAGGAGGTGTCTGCTTTGCTTCTTTATAAGAAGTCATTGTGTGTGGACAACCACCATGTTCATAGAAAATGAGAAGAATGATTATAAGTAAGCAAATTGTGATGATGATGATGATGGTGATGATGATGATGATGGTGATTACAATGAAGATGATGGACTGAGACAGGAGCCCTGGTCTAATGGAATGAAGGCTCCTCATACAGACACACCGTCCCCTTGGCACTTCCAGTGAGGAATGTCCACTCTTCCCAGTGAGTGTTGGGAGATTTCATAAATGGGACCCCAATGACTTATGCAACTTCCGTGATTCATGGTGAGATCATGTGATTAATCAACCCAAAGGTGTCCAAGTGTGAATACCTTGGACCTGGGAAGGTGTCACCTTCTAGAACAGAGACACTGTGAGAAAGTGCATGTAGGAAACAGGAGTCCTCTTCTCACCAGTTTGCAGTGACAGGTTCCTTATTTCTCTTGATCCCTGCCTGCATGATCTTTATCCTTTCTACTTCAATCAACTCCTGCTCATCATTATTCAGGAATTTTCTATGATGACATGAGCTGTCTCTATCATCCCTACACTTCACTTCCTTCTGGGCCTTCTGCAAGTTTCCCAGCAGCGCTCCCCTGCTCCAGACCCTGTGGCTGCTCTAGCCAAGCCACATGGGCCTTGGAAGTCAAGCATTTTCTGGTGAATTCTTTGTAAAATCACCCAAAACAGGTCCCATCCAAGAAAATACTGATGAACTGAACTTTAATAAAAGTAAAAATGTCTCTTCCACCAAATATTCCATCAAGGAAATTAAATGACAACTTAGCAATAGAATATTTTCCTAATCCTGTGCCTGATGGGAGAATGTGTGCATTGCACATTAAGGTTGTGGTATGTTAGGGGGAGAGCCCGGCACCCTCTGAGCACAGTGAGCATCCCCAGGGACTGGACAGAGGAGGCTGGGAGTGAGGGATTCCTGACAGGGTTGAAGTTCCCTTTCCTGTGAGAAAATGTTTGCTAAGAATTCTCCAATTCCCCTCACTCTGAACCCAACATCACTGATAACACTAGAATGAGAAATTAGGTCACTTAAAAGGCTGCCATATCACTTCAACATATGAATGATTCTGAGTTGTGCACATACATGATCACTGCTTTTATTTCATGTCTGTTCTCCATTTAAATTCATGACTATTTCTGATGTAACTATTAGGGGGGTATCTGGAATAGGCCATGAGCTTGCGTATCAAATAGTTTGCTCAGGAATCTGCAGACACAATCAGAAAATTTCCAACTTCATGATTCACAGGTGTCTCACCTTTCTGTACTTGGAAGGTAGATTCTCAGATCAAAATAACATAATATATTAAGATATAACCTATTGAGAAAGGCTGTCCTTCATTTAAATTCATGACTATTTCTGATGTAACTATTAGGGGGGTATCTGGAATAGGCCATGAGCTTGCGTATCAAATAGTTTGCTCAGGAATCTGCAGACACAATCAGAAAATTTCCAACTTCATGATTCACAGGTGTCTCACCTTTCTGTACTTGGAAGGTAGATTCTCAGATCAAAATAACATAATATATTAAGATATAACCTATTGAGAAAGGCTGTCCTTCATTTTTATTTTTGTACAATGGTAGGAATTATTTCCATAAAATTAGATTTTAAAAATCTGGAAATGCTGGATACAATAATATTTAGAGATTCAGAAATGGTCTGAACAGCTGAAACTGGTTTGGCTCAGTGGATAGAGCGTCGGCCTGAGTACTGAAAGGTCCCGGGTTTGATTCCAGTCAAGGGCATGTACCTGGGTTGCGGGCACATCCCCGGTGGGAGATGTGCAGGAGGCAGCTAATCGATGTTTCTCTCTCATCGGTGTTTCTGACTCTCTATCTCTCTCCCTTCCTCTCTGTAAAATATCAATAAAATATATTTAAAAAAAAGAAAAGAAATGGTCTGAACAAATGCTAATGCCTTTGATACCTGTTCAAAAGATGCATGAGAAGTTAAAAGTGTAACCTACTCATCAAGTCCACAATTTCTTCTTTTTCTCAGCGAGTTTAGGCCATTCTTTGACCTATTTCCAATGTGCTCACGACCCAGGTTGTCCCTGTCCCTGACTTACATGGTGAGTGAGGTCAAGGGAAGTGATGCCTGAAGAGGGTCTCCAGAATGACCAGGGCAGCATGACCTCAGTCCCTACACTTATAGGAAAGGCTGCCCCACATGCAAATTTCTCTTAAAGCTCCAGGGTACATACTCTCCTGGGCTGTTCAGGCTCACAGCTCACACAGGGCTGAGTCTCTGGGAAGGCAGAGCTGTGGTCTAGAAGAAGATGAGGCTGCTGGGTCTTCTCCTGTGCCTGCTGACAGCCCCCCGAGGTGAGGGCTTCAGGGGTCAGACAGGGGTAATGGGATGGCTGTGACTGCAGGTGACTGACAGGACTGATGCTCCTTGTCCCTAGGTGTCCTGTCCCAGGTGCAGTTGCAGGAGTCGGGCCCAGGACTGGTGAAGCCCTCGCAGACCCTCTCCCTCACCTGCACTGTCTCTGGATTCTCTCTGACGAGCTATGGTGTACACTGGATCCGCCAGGCTCCAGGAAAGGGGCTGGAGTGGGTCGGAGGTGTATGGTATGATGGAAGTACACACTACAACCCAACACTGAAATCCCGCCTCAGCATCACCAGGGACACGTCCAAGAGCCAAGTTTACTTAACACTGAACAGCCTGAGAGCCGAGGACACTGCCGTGTATTTCTGTGCAAGAAACACAGTGAGGGGAAGTCAGTGTGAGCCCAGACACTAACCTCCCTGAGGAGACAGCAGGGCTGGGCTGCAGGGAGCGTCCAGGACACCAGGGGGCTCTCAAGACCCACAGCACAGAGAGCAGCCCCAGGAACAGGTGCAGAGGGAGGTGGGGAGGGAAGGGCCTTCCTGTTGGGCACAGGGATTTCCTCTCAAGCTCTCAGCTGCCTCCAGGGACTGCTCCTGCTCTTTCTCTGAGGCTCTCATTTCCCGCTTTCTCACTGCAGACCCCAGAGGAGGGGGTCACACTGCTGCTGGCAGAGGACATGTGGGCAGTGATGGGGACTCTCCTCACCACGTGTCTGTATTTCCTGCTTTTCTTTCTCCACAGAGACCATCCTCAGTGCTCTCATCGGCCTGTGGTTGGAAACTTTCCCACCAAGAGTGACCCCAGCACAGCCCAGGCCCCTGTGTGCTGAGCTCAGAGTCTGACCCACATGCCCACCTGTTCCCATACGGCCCTCCCTTCTGACAGGCCCACGGTAAATAAAACAGGTGCATGTCCGCAGACAGTGGAAGCTGGATGGACCCATCTGAATGGTGCAAAGGGCCCTTGAGGGCTGCTCCCTGGTCACCTCCCCTGTACAGGTGCCAGGACTTGCTGTTTCTGGTGCCACAGGAAATGACCTCAGCTCTCTCCCCATCGGTGTCACACCAGCACTGATGTGAGATGACAGCAGTGTGCACTTCCCATGCCGTGCAGTTTCATAGGGACGTTTAACAAGGTTCATTGGAAATCATCTCATTTCAACAAGCAGCTGACTTGGGAAATCTCTTGGTGAAGGAGACAGCTTTACAGTTTTGCATCTTTTTTATTTAAAATCATGGTGTAAAGTTTGACATTTCATAATGATGGTGTTGGATCCTCTGTAGATCAGTCCTTTGAGGGCTCAGACAGGATTATAACACAGGTAGAGGTTGCTTGTGGGGTTGTTGCTCTATCTCAGCATTTCCCAGCCTCCATGTCATAGGTGCTGGAATGGCTAAACCTTTACTTTGCTCATGTCTGCAGGATGGAGTAGGCCTCCCACTCTTCCCTCCTTGCTCCTTTGGTGGGTTTCCAGGAGCCATGGGAACCCACTGTGTCAGCAAAGCTTCCCCAAGTCATGCACTTCTCCCTGACCTCTGTGTGTCTCCCCTGGTCTCCTCCTGATTGATGGCTCTGGTGACTACAGAACCTTTCACCATCAGGAATGCGCCCTGGTGAAACCATGAGTGGGTTCTTTGAAAAGATAAAAAAGATTGATGAAACATTAGTCAGACTCATCAGGAAACAAAGAAAGGGGACCCAAATAAATAAAGTCAGAAAGGAACGCGGAGACGTAACAACCAACACCCCAGAAAAAAAGGGATTTTAATAAAGTGCTATGAACAACTATATGCCAAGAAGTTGGACAATGTGGATGAAATGGACAAATTCCTAGAAAAACACAACACCCCAAAACTGAAACAGGAAGAATCAAAAAACCTGAATAGGCCAATAACAACTGAAGAATTAGAAGCAGGAATCTAAAACCTCCCAGCAAACCAAAGTCCTGGTCTGGATGCCTTCACAGGGGAGTTTTACCAAATATCCAAAGACGAACTAACACCTATACTCCCCAAACTATTCAAAGGAAAATCAGAGGAAGGAACACTTCCAAACTCTTTTCATGAGCCCAGCATTATCCTAATTCCAAAACCAGGGGACACTCCTAAGAAAGATAATTACAGGCCAATATCCCTGATGAACACAGATGCTAAAGTCCTCAAAAAATATTAGCAAATTGGATCCAGCAATATTTTTAAAAGCTCATACACCATGACCAAATGGGATTCATCCAGGGATGCAGGGCTGGTATAATATTCACAAATCGATAAACATGATGCATCACATAAACAAACTGAAAGACAAAAATAGCATGGCCATATCTATAGATTCAGAAAAAGCATTCGACAAAACCCAACACCCACTTTTGATAAATACTCTCAGCAAAGTGGGAGAAGAGGCCTCATGTCTCAACATAATAAAGGGCACGTATGACAGACCTACAGCCAGAATCATACTCAATGGGCAAAAACAGAAACCATTTCCCCTAATTAACAGGACAAAACAGAAATTCCCACTTTCACCTCTCTTATTCCACATAGAACTGATGTCCTAGCCACAGCAATGAGACAAGAAGAAGAAATAAAAGGCATCCAAATTGGAAAGGAGGAAGTAAAACTCTTATTATTCATAGAAGACATGATATTGTACATAGAAAACCGACAGTCTCCACAAAAAAACACACACCTAGATTTAATAAATGAATTCAGCAATATAGAAGGATCCAAAATTAACAACTAGAAATCAATGGAACTTTTATGCAACAATAATGAATTATCAGAAAGGGAAACCAGCCCTAGCAGGTTTGGCTGAGTGGATAGAGCGTCAGCCTGTGGACTGAGCGTTCCTGGGATTGATTCTGGCCAAGGGCACATGCCCAGGTTGAAGTGTGATCCCAACTAGGGGGCATGTAGGACACAGCCAACCAATGATTCTCTCTCATCATTGATGTTTCCATCTCTCCCTCTCCCTACCTCTCTGAAATCAATAAAGAAATACATTTTTTAAAAAGAAAGAAAAGGACACCAAACCAACAATCCCATTTACCATTGCATCAAAAAATCATGATACTTAAGAATAAACTTAACCAAGCAGGTAAAAGACTTGTACTAAGAAAAAAAAAGGATGTTGAATAAAGAGATAGAGGAAGATATAAGCAAGTGGAAAAATATACCGTGATCATGGATTTGGTAGAATTAACATCATTAAAACGTCCATATTATCCAAAGCACTCTACAGATTCAATGTAATCCCTATTAAAATAGCAACAGCATATTTCACAGATCTAAAACAAATACTCCAAAAATTTATATGGAACCAAAAAAGACCCCACTTAGCCATAGCAATCTTGAGATCGAAGAACAAAGGTGGAGGGATCACAATACCAGATATCAAATTACACTTCAAAGCCATAGTAATCAAAACAGCTTGGTACTGCCACAAGAACAGTTATATAAATCAATGGAACAGAACAGAGAACCCAGAAATCTACCCAAGCCATTATGATCAATTAATATTTGACAAAGGATGCAAGAGCATACAATGGAGTCACAACAGTCCCTTCAATAAATATTATTGGTAAAATTGAACAGATAAATGTGCAAAAAAAAAAAACCCTGAAATAATACATGAACATATACCATTCACAGTAGTAAACTCAAAATGGTTAATAGACCTAAATGTGAGTGTGAAAACCATAAAAATCTTAGAAGAATATGTAGGCAGCAAAATCTCAGACATCTCTCATAGCAATGTGTTTAGAGATACATCTCCCAGGACAAAGGAAACTAAGGAGAAAATAAACAAATGGGAATACATCAAAATAAAAAGTGTCTGCACAGCAAAAGAAACCATCAACAAAATGAAAAGGGAGCCCACAGTAGGGGAGGACATATTTGACAAGGATCCATGTGATAAAGGGTTAATATCCAAAATGTATAAGAAACCCTTACAACTTAACCAAAGGAAGAAAAACAATCCAATTAAAAAATGGACAAAGGACCTAAATACACAGTTCTCCAAAGGGAACATAGAGATGGCCAAGAGATATATGAAAAATGCTCAGGCCTAACCAATTTGGCTCAGTGGATAGAGCATTGGCCTGCGGACTCAAGGGTCCCAGGTTTGATTCCGGTCAAGGGCATGTACCTTGGTTGCTTGCACATCCCCAGTGGGGAGTGTGCAGGAGGCAGCTGATCGATGTTTCTCTCTCATCGATGTTTCTAACTCTCTATCCTTCTCCCTTCTTCTCTGTAAAAAATCAATAAAATATATTTTTAAAAAATGCTCAAAGTCACTGACCATCAGAGAGTTGCAAATTAAAAGGACAATGAGGTATCAGCTCACACCTGTCAGAATGGCTACCATCAACAAATCAACAAATGACAAGTGCTGGCGAGGATGTGGAGCAAAGGGAAGCCTCATACTCTGATGGTGGGAATTCAGGCTGGTGCAGCCATTATGGAAAACAGTATGGAGTTTCCTCAAAAAATTAAAGATGGAACTGCCATTTGGCCCAGTGAAGCCACTTTAAGGAATATATGCTAAGGGACCTAAACACCAATCAGAAACAATCTATGCACCCCTATCTTCATAGCAGCACAATTTGTAATAACTAAGACTGGAAACAGCCCAAAAGCCCTTGAGTAGCTTTTTGGATAAAAAAGCTGTGGTATATTTATGCCACGGAATACTATGCAGCAGTAAAAGAGAAGGATCTCTTATGCTTTGGGACAGCATGGAGGGACCTGGACAGTATCATGGTAAGTGAAATAAGCCAGTCAGAGAAAGACAATTTTCACAGGATCTCACTCATATGTGGGACCTAATTACCAAAAGAAACTGATGAAGAGAATGGATCCAGAGACCTAGAAGCATGGAGCAGACTGGGGAATCTCAGAGGGAGTTGTGGTCGGGTGGGTGCGTGGAAGAAGTCAACCAACAAACATATGCATATGTGGGTCATCCAGGGACACAGACAATTGGATGGTGAAGACCTGGGCACCTGGGGCCAGGCTAGAAGGTGTCAATTGGGGATGAAGGGGACATGTGTAATACCTTCAACAATAAAGGTATAATTTAAAGAAAAAAGAGTTAGGACTTGGACCCTCAGACTCCCAGTGAACATGGTCCCTGTGTCACCCATCTTCTCTCAGGTGGGGTCAAGACCTCAGCTATGAAATACTCTGCCTCATGAATATGCAAAAGACAGGAGGTACACCAGGTTAAATATGGGTAAGTCTGTGCTCTGAGGGCATCACCCACAGCCACACCCTCCCCTACAGAAGTGCTCACAGCACAGGCCTCAGCATGGACTGGAGCTGGAGAACCCTCCTCCTGGTGGCCATGGTGACAGGTAAGGGGCTCCTGTCCTGGGTTAAGGAGGGTCCAGGGAGAGTCAAGGGGGATTCCACTGACTCCTGTCTCCTCCCCACAGGTGTCCACTCCCAGGTGCAGCTGGTGCAGTCTGGGGCTGAGGTGAGGAAGCCTGGGGCCTCCGTGAAGGTCTCCTGCAAGGCTTCTGGATACACCTTCACTGACTACTACATGCACTGGGTGCGACAGGCCCCAGGACAGGGGCTTGAGTGGATGGGGAGGGTTGACCCTGAAGATGGAGAAACAAAGTACGCACAGAAGTTCCAAGGCAGAGTCTCCATAACCGGAGACACGTCCACGAGCACAGCCTACATGGAGCTCAGCAGCCTGAGTGCAGATGACACCGCCATGTATTACTGTGCAAGTGACACAGTGAGGGGAAGTCAGTGTGAGCCCAGACACAAACCTCCCTGAGGAGACAGCAGGGCTGGGCTGCAGGGAGCGTCCTTGACACCAGGGGGCGCTCAAGACAAGGAACATTCCAGGACCAGGAGCAAATGGAGAGATGAGCAAAGATATCATTTCCTGCTCCGTCTTAAATTAGTTTTGCTCTGAGGCTCAGCCACAGTCCTCACAGAAAGCCCTGTCCTAGGTCTAGTTTTAGGGATTGTATTTGTGAACCAAAAGGGGGCTCTGTCATAAATCTGACAAAACTCAGTGACTGACAGGACCCTCACAGGAGGCTCTGATCACACATTCCTACCTGGGCAGTCCTGGGGGTGGGCACGCCCCAGGCCTATGACTTCTTTACTAAAAGGCTCATCTTTGCCTTAAGCACCCGGTCCATTGTTCCTGTGCATCTGGGTTAACACACCTTTGACATCAGCATGACCACCCTCAGGAGAGCACGTCTTGGCCATCTGTGTGTCCACTTTGGAGACTTACCTATGACCCCCTTTGCCCATTTTTCAATTGTGCTGTTGTCTTCGTTTTGTTAAGTTGTATGAGTTCCTATGCATTTTGGTGATTAACCCCTTAGCTGACGGACCCCTGCTATTGCAAATTGTAAGAGGTCTTTCTTTTTCATGGCTGCATAATATTCATGGTGTAAATGTAGCACAGTTTTTTTATCCAATCATCTGCTGACAGGCACTTAGGCTGTTTCCAAAGCTTAGCTGTTGTAAATTGCACTGCTATGAACATAGAAGTACATGTATTCTTTCTGATGAGTGTTATGGGTTTCTAGGATATATTCCTAGAAGTGGGACCACTGAGTCAAATAAGAATACCATTTTTAATTTTTTGAGGAAACTCCATACTGTTTTCCATAATGGCTGCACCAGTCTGCATTGCTAATGGACCAAATAAACTGATGAACAAAAATAGACCCAGAGACATAGAATCATGAACAGAGCATGGAACCTCAGAGGGAAGGCAGGGGAGGGTGGGTGGGAAGAGATCAGCCAATGAACTTGTCTGCATATTAGTATATTCCAGTGATGGTGAACCTTTTGAGCTCGGTGTGTAAGCATTTTGAAAAACCCTAACTTAACTCTGGTGCCGTGACACATATAGAAATTTTTTTTATATTTGCAACCATAGTAAAACAAAGATTTATATCTTTGATATATACTTTACATATTTAAATGCCATTTAACAAAGAAAAATCAACCAAAAAAATGAGCTTTTTGTGTCACCTCTGACATGCGTGTCATAGGTTCGCCATCACTGGTATATGCCTAACCCGTGGATACAGACGATAGGTTGGTGAGGGCCTGGGGAGGGAATGGGAGCGAGAGGGAGAGGATAATTGAGAGAAAAGGGGGGCCTATGCAATACTTTCAACAATAAAGATTAGAAGAGAGAGAGAGAAAAGGAGAGAGAGAGAGAGAGAGAGAGAGAGAGAGAGAACACCTCCTGTTCACTATCCTGGCATCCAGTCCCCGCCTTGCTCTCTCCCACCTCCATGTCACTCCTCACCTTCCCTCCTGAACTTCAAATGCACAAACGCAGCTGCAAACGGTTATTCTCCAGGCCATTGGAGGTCTTGCTCCCCCACAGTTGTCATCTGTTTGGCTCCAATAAAAACTGATAAAATATCCTCTACATGTTCGGACATTTCTTATACTAAAATATTGTCTTTTCTTCATTTACAACATATGTGCACACACGTGTTTTCTCAGTGTGGAGTGGGTAGTTCACACAATTATTAAAAACCTGCTACCTGGGCAGGATGAGTTAGTTCTAAAGAGTTCACACCCTTTGTTGTGGGCACTATGTGCCAACCACTGAGCACCACTGGCCTGGCTCCACTTGTAAATGCTGGAAATACTCCCACTTTGAGGGGCTGGGAAAACGGGCTTTTGCACAGGAACAGCAGGAAGTCCCGTGAAATCTGTGGTGTGTGGAGGCTGCTGCGTGCCTGTGAGAGTGGCAGCAGGTTTGGGATGGAGGCTGCAGCCACAGCATCCAGCACAGCCTCTCCTGTCTCCTCACCTGTAGAGGTTCAAGTTTTTATAGGGGCAGGAATAGAATGTGGGGAACCGGCTAGAATTGTACAACATGGTCATCCTGCTCTGTTCACCTTGATAGTTTATTCTGATTGGAGAAGGCACCTTCTAGCCTGGCTGGCAGCCGCACTGGGACCTGGGAGCTCACCTGGAAGTGCAGCCCCTCCTCCCCATTTGGAGCTGCCGATCATCCTGGAGATGAAGAACTTTCCTGCAGGAACCAGCCCGCCAGCCCTTGAAGGTCCCAGCCCTCTGCTCCCTGTCACCTGCATCTTTGGCAGAGCCTTTGGCTACTTCCCACATAATACAGTGGGGCCTTAAATTACGGGTGTCCTGACTAATGAGTTTTTCGAGATGCGAGGTGTCTCTTTGGGGATTTTTTGCTTTGAGTGAGAGCTAAAATTCGGGTTACCAGCCAGCTTCAGATACCCCACCGCTAGTTGGCGCAGCGAACATCACAGTGAATGCCACAACAGCAGCCCAGCATCATGTGTCTCACTCGTTCACTGTTGATTTGACATACGAGTAATTTGAGTTATGAGCTCCATCAAGGCCGCACTGTATTCTATCCGTTCACTCAACATAAGCAGCTGGCTTATGGGGCTGCAAAGCAGGTTATTGTGGGTGACCTGCTGATCCCCCATATTGCCCGCAGTATTGGAATGAATGCCTGTATATGTTTCAACCTTGTCCCTGCCTATTTGGCTCAAGTAGTGACAGGCAGCAGGGACCATGCAGTGTCTGATTACATATTCATGTGTGTAAAATGTGATTGGGGCAGAAACAAGGAGAATCTTTCAATCTCAAAATAAAAGCATCATCCATGCACCTTCTTATTCCCAAAACCCAGAATGGCAACATGGGCCACAGAGGGTGAAGGAGAGCGAGAGGAAGCCCCATCGATGTGCCTCTGGGGGAGCACCCCTGGGTCCTCATCAAAACCCAAGGAAGGAGGGATCTCAATCCTGGAAGCTGCCCCCAAAGAAATGGGGTCAGGCTGATAGATCTCTAGAAAAGGAGGGAGGGAAGGAGGTCAGGACGGGAACCCTTGAGGCCAGCGCCCTTGAGTCCTTTCCCATCTGGGGTCGCCCCTAGATGACAAGGTCAGACATGCAGCCCAGGGTCCCAGCTGCACCTTATATGCAGACTCCATGCAAATGGGGCTCTACTCCTGCTCATAAAAGTGGCCCTTGCCCAGCATGTTGGGGAGACACCCAGAATCCAAGCACCTGAGACAGGACCCCAGCGGCTCCACCATGGACTTGGTGCCAAGCTGTGTTTTCCTCCTGATCATTTCTCAAGGTTGTTCTCAGGAGAGGGGAGCGCTGAGACCTGTGCCTGTGCCTGTTGGTGCTTCCATGTGATTCTCAGTCCACCTTGTGTCTCTGTGTTTGCAGGTGTCCAGTGTGAGGTGCAGCTGGTGGAGTCTGGGGGAGGCCTGGTGCAGCCTGGGGGGTCTCTGAGACTCTCCTGTGCAGCCTCCGGATTCACTTTCAGTAGCTACGGGATGCACTGGGTCCGCCAGGCTCCGGGGAAGGGGCTGGAGTGGGTTTCTGCTATTAGTGGTAATGGTGGTAGCACATATTATGCCGCCTCTGTGAAGGGCCGCTTCACCATCTCCAGAGACAACACCAAGAACTCGCTGTATCTGCAAATGAGCAGCCTGAGAGCCGAGGACACAGCCGTGTATTACTGTGCAAGACACACAGTGAGGGGAAGTCAGTGTGAGCCCAGACACTAACCTCCCTGAGGAGACAGCAGGGCTGGGCTGCAGGGAGCGTTAAGGACACCAGGGGGCGCTCAGGACCAGCAAACCCAGGCTCCCAGCTCAGAGGCTGTCCCTGGAGGGTTGTGCAGGCTTCCTATTGGGGTCAATGCTTTCTTCCCTCCTAGTGTCCCTGGGGCAGTTCCTCTTCCTTCTTTGTGTCTTTAATTAGATTCTCTGCAGGAAAAAAGCAGGAAGTGGCTGTGTGTCAGATCTGGTCCACTTCTCATCTGTGTACTTCCTGTCACCATGTCCCTGATGGTCTCTCTCTGGGTTGACAAGGAAAACATTGTAGGGATTCCCATCCCCTCACTGAGAGTGACGTCCCCCATCCTCCGCGCAGTGTTGAGTGGGTAACACGGCCTCCAGGCCCCAAACCCCACCTGAGGGTGATCAGTCCCTCGCTCTGCCCCAGGAGGAGCCCTTTGGTGGCACTTAGCCACTTGCCTCTCACTGACATGGCTGCACATGGAGGTGTCGGGTCGGACCCTGCAGGTGCTGCCCCTCCGTGAGCCTGGAAGCTCCCACCTCTTCGCGTGCCCCAGATGGAGGCAGGAAGCCCTGCTGGGCCCTGTTCCCCGTGAGTCTAAGAACCTGGTCCAGGAAGACGTCCCAATACCAGTCCTGCTTCCCCTGGGGAACCACCTGCATCCTGAGAACCTGCTGAAGGGAGACATGGTCCCACCCACCTCTGCTGTGCCTCCAGCTCCACAAACACCACCCCATCCTCACCCTCTGTCCTCTGCCGCCCACACTCTCATCCCATGGGGCCTGCACAGGATGTCCCGTGAGGCTGTGCTCTGCACTCTCCCTGCCCTGGTAGGTTTTGCCTTAAATGCACCCACACATCATCCACCCATGCCCATCTCCTGTTCCAGGCCCTCCCTGAGAGCAAGCTCTGGGGACACTCAGGCGGCCTGAAGCCGGCCTCAGCCACCTTGCCAAGCCCACGTGCAGGGCCCTCGTGTAATGTCAGTCTGTGCGGGTCACTCTTGTGTCAGGTGGAGACACAGCTGAGCATTGAGCTCAGAGCACCTCCAACAGCTCACACCTGTGCTGAGGGAGCATTCAGGGGCCCCCTGAGCTGCAGAGCATCATGGTGGACAAGCCCGTGGCCTTTGGGGTCAGAGGGCAGTCAGGGAAGGGTTTGTTCCTGGTCACCTATAGTGTTGCCAACGTGTTGCTGACCAGAGCCCAGGAACAGAGGGAGATCTGTGAATCCTAAAAGTACAAGGACAGCCCAGCCAGCACAGCTCAGTGGCTGAGCGGCGACCTACGTACCAGCAGGTCAGAGTTCAATTCTCAGTCAGGGCCCATGCCCAGGTTGCCACAGACATCCACAGTGTGGGGCATGCAGGAGACAGCCAATCAATTATGTTCTCTTATCATTGATAATTCTCTCTCACTCTCCCTTTCTCTCTGATATCCATTTAAAATATTTAAATAAATAAATGAAAATGTTGGGGGTGTGATTAGCAGTATGGGTGTATATGGGAGGCAACTGATCAATGTTTCCCTTTCACATCAATGTTTCTCTCTGTCTTTCTCTCTCTCCTTTCCTTTCCCTCTAAAAATCAATGAACACATCCTCAGGTGAGGATAAAGAAAAGCAGATCCAGCCTGGCTCCTGTGGCTCAGCAGTTGAGCTTTGACCCTGGACCCAAGAAGTCACTGGTTAGATTCCTGCTGAGGACACATGACGGGGTTGCGGCCTCCATCCTCAGAGGGTCCATGGAGGAGGCAGCCAATCAATGATTCTCTCTCATGGATGTTTCTATTTCTCTATGCCTCCCCCTTCCTTTCTCTCTTAAAATCAAGAAAATTGTATTTTTTTAAAAAGATCTCTAGCTATGTCTATCTCTACATCTATATCTATATCTATACTGATTTTATCCCTAAGGAGTCACTGATTGTGCCCACATCCTACTTCCTGACCACCTCCTGCAGCATAGCCCCTGGTGTGGAAGGAGAGGTCCCTGGGCACGGTGACCAGGACCCCAAAAGGGCCTGGTTTTCTGAGGGACAGTCAGCACCTCCTTCCAGGAGAAGCCCCAGAGACCAGGACCTCCCTCACCTCTTGCCCTTTGTATGTGCAGACACCTCCCAAATGCAAATGCCCACAAAGCCACCAGACACACACATACAGTGGGCATCCACTTAAATGCAGGGCCTCCTCACCCTGGAGAATACTTTCTGGGGGACGAGGAATTCACCTGCAAGACATGACTCCCATGTGGCTCTTCCTCTTCCTGCTGTCAGCTCCCAGATGTGAGTGACCAGGACTGGTGAAGCCCTCGCAGACCCTCTCCCTCACGTGCACTGTGTCCAGGGGCTCAGTCACCAGCAGTAACTACTGGAGTTGGATCCAACAGCCCCCAGGGAAAGGGTTGCAGTGGATGGGGTACTAGACAGGGAGCACAAGGTACAACCCAGCCTTCCAGGGTCACATCTCCATCACTGCTGACACGGCCAGGAACCAGTTCTCCCTGCAGCTGAGCTCCGTGACCACCGAGGACAGGGCCGTGTATTACTGTGCAAGAGACACAGTGAGGGCAAGTCAGTGTGAGCCCAGACACAGACCTCCTGAGGGAGACAGCAGGGCTGTGCTGCAGGAAGAGTAAAGGACACCAGGGGGCGCTCAGGACCCACAGCACCAAGAGCAGCCCCAGGAGCAGGGGCAGAGGGAGGTGGGGAGGGAAGGGCCCTCCTGTTGGGCTCAGGGATTTCCTCTCAAGCTCTCAGCTGCCTCCAGGGATGGTTCTTCCTTCTCATGTTCTCACCACAGACAACAGTGAAGAAGGGACATTGTGTTTGCAGGTGAAACGTTGGCAGGGAGGTGGGACTCTCCTTCATGAAGGCTCCTTCACAAATTCTAAAAGTGACTTTTTTCACTCACTTTTCAATGTTTCAATGATGAGTGTGAACTCCACGGGTGCGTTGCTGGGGTTGGGTTGTGTGCACAGCTCTGCCTCCCTCCCTGGGGGTTACAGCTCCCTCAGTGTCTGACTCAGTGTGCCCTTCCCCTCCTGGTTCCAGAGAGATCACAGGCCCTCCCTCTGCTGAAAGGCCTGAGCTCACTCAGGGCTGGTGGCCTCACCCATCCTCTCTGGGTCCACATTGACCCCCAGAGGAGCTGTCAGCTCAGTGCACCAAACACAGGAGCCCCACATCCACCCAGAGGAGGGGACCCTGCTGTCCATCAGTTAGCAGTGCTAACCCCACAGCAGGGAAAGGTGACCGCTGAAAGCCTGGGATGTGCATCACCAAACTCCCTCCCTCCACCTTTTTCTTCCTGGATCCAAAGGTTTTTCTTAGCCTTCCACTCTGGGTGAGATGTGCCATCGGCGAGCCCTGTTGGAAAGCAAAGGAGCATCCCATGGGACCCCCCTGCGACCATACCGACCTCTGACGACTGGCGCAGGAAACACAGAGTCCACAGACACATTGTCACACACAAGGAGTCCAGTCACACACACACACACACACACACACACACACAAACAACACACAGTCTCACACAGAGAGTCACACACACACAGTCACATTCACAGTCACATACACAGTCACACACAGTCACAAACAATAAGACACACAGACACACAGAGTTACAAACACAGTCACACACACAGTCACACACTCATTTCTGGAAAACACATGCATTCACACATGAGCAGTAATACAAAACCGTACATGTCCTTATACACTGTCCTTTATGAATTCTATATTAGAAAATTGGGTTACCCTAACCAACTTGGCTCAGTGTATAAAGCATCGGCCTGCAAAATGAAGGGTCCTGGGTTTGATTCCTGTCAAGGGCACATACCCCAGTGGGTGACATGCAGGAGGCAGCCAAGCAATGATTCTCTCTCATCATTGATGTTTCTATCTCTCGCTCCCTCTCCCTTCCTCTCTGAAATCAATAAAGAAATATTTCTTTTCAATTGCTTAAAAATAAAAATGGGGTTATATGTCATTCTCTTGGATGCCATATGATATAAATATGAGGTCTGCAAGCAACGATTATTTCAGCACTGACCACACCTGTGAAGATCAACAGTTGCATTTCTCAGTCCATTTAGTAGAAGCTCAAATTAGGAATTTGACCTCAACTTTGCTAGATTGCTACAAATTTTAAAAATATAGTTGATGTATTAGTGAAAACCTTTCACCAAAAATCCAAGGACCAAATGGACTCAAGGGTGAATTCTATCAGAATTTCAAATAAGAACTGATAACTTCCTATCAACTCTTCTTGAACTCTTCAAGAATTAAGGAAAGAGACAGCACTTCCAAACAGAAGTGCTGTTCTTGAGGTGACCATTTCACTCATATCAAAGTCAAGTGGAAACAAACAAAATGACAGGTCAATATCCCTGATGAAATTACATGCAAAAACCTCAAAGATATGCTAGGAAACTAAACTGCACACTGAAAGGGTCATTTACCACGATCAAATGGGAAACCATCCTAGCATCCAAGGATGCATCAACATATGTAAATCAGTAACTGTGCTACATCTCATCCACAGAATGAAAGATAAAGTATACCCTCGTATAAATAGATACGGAATAAAGCCTTTAAAATTGAAAATTACTTCTGAATTAAAATTCTTAGCAGATTAGTTGTAGAAGAGATGGACCTCAATATACTAAAGGCCACATTTGAAAACCCTAGAAAAGTTAGGAACCAGTTCTCCCTGCAGCTGAGCTCCATGACGACCGAGGACACAGCTGCGTATTACTGTGCAAGACGCAATGAAGGGAAGTCAGTGTGAGCCCAGACACAAACATCCTGAGGAGACAACAGGGCTGGACAGCAGGGAGCACCCACGGCAGGTGAAGGACAGTGAGAGGAAGCCCCATCCACACACCTCTGGAGCAGCACCGATAGGTCCGCATCAAAACCCTAGGAAGGAGGACTCTCAATCCGGGAAGCTGCCCCCAAAGGAATGGGGTCAGGGTGACGGGTCTCAGGAAAGGAAGGAGGGAGGGTGGTCAGGACGGGACCCCTTGTGGCCAGCATCCTTGAGTCCTTTCCCATCTGGGGTCGCCCCTAGGATGACAAGGTCAGGCATGCAGCCCAGGGTCCCAGCTGCACCTTATATGCAGACTCCATGTAAATGGGGCTCTCCTCCTGTTCATAAAAGGGGCCCTTGCCCAGCATGTTGGGGAGACACCCAGAACCCAAGCGCCTGAGACAGGACCCCAGTGGCCTCACCATGGACTTGGTGCCAAGCTTCCTTTTCCTCCTGATCATTTCTCAAGGTCGTTCTCAGGAGTGGGGGGCGCTGAGACCTGTGCCTGTGCCTGTTGGTGCTTCCATGTGATTCTCAGTCCACCTTGTGTCTCTGTGTTTGCAGGTGTCCAGTGCGAGGAGCAGCTGGTGGAGTCTGGGGGAGGCCTGGTGCAGCCTGGGGGGTCTCTGAGACTCTCCTGTGCAGCCTCTGGATTCACCTTCAGTAGCTACACAATGCACTGGGTCCGCCAGGCTCCAGGGAAGGTGCTGGAGTGGGTCTCACGCATTGGTAGTGATGGTAGTAGTTACATATACTAAGCCGATTCTGTGAAGAGCCACTTCACCATCTCCAGAGACAATGCCAAGAACATGCTGTATCTGCAAATGAGCAGCCTGCGATCTGAGGACACGGCCATGTATTACTGTGCAAGATACACAGTGAGGGGAAGTCAGTGTGAGCCCAGATGCTAACCTCCCTGCACCAGAAGTTGAGACCATCAGGGGGTTCTCCAGACACCAGGGGGCGCTCAGGACCCACAGCACAGATAGCAGCCCCAGCAAAAGGAGCAGAGGGAGGTAGGGAGGGAAGGGCCACCCTGTTGGGTTCACTGATTTCCTCTTAAGCAGTCAGCTGCCTCCAGGGATGGCTCTTCCTTCTCATGGTCTCCCCGCAGAAAACAGCAACGAAGGAACATTGTGTTTGCAGGTGACACATCGGCGGGAGTGGGGACTCTCCTTCACCAAGTTTCTGTATTTTCTTTTTCTCTTTATCCACAAGGAGACCATCCTCAATGCTCTGGACGGCCTGTGGTTTGAACCTTTCCCACCAAAAGAGACCCCAGCACAGCCCAGGCCCCTGTGTGCTGAGCTCAGGCCCATGTCCCCACCTTTCCTTCTGACAGGCCCCCCTGTCCCCACATTTCCCTCTCACAGGCCCACCTGGGCCACCATGACGAAGATCACCCCCAGGACCTCCCACCACAGCTCTCCGTCCTTCCTACCACACGCTTCCCCCCTGGTCCTCATTCACTCGGTGGATGTGCAAAACCACCCAACGTCTGGCTTCAATGATCACAAAACCTTTGTCTGATTGGCTTTGTTTCACTCAGGTAGATGTGCAAACCCACCCCCGACATCTGGCTTCAATGATTACAAAAGCTTTGGTCTGATTGGCTTTGTTTCCTCTGAAGGGGACCCTTGTGGCTACAGGTCTGTCCCAGCAGATGGCTCAGGGTAACCCCCACGTCAGCACCCTCAGCTCCCTCATCCCCACCTTAACCATCTGCAAAGTCCTGTCATATAAGGGCACCCACAGGCCCCAGCGATGAGAACCTAGATATTCCTGAAGTCACGGTCCAGTCATTACAGACCCCTGAGAGTCAGGATGGGTTTCCTTCCTGGGAGCTGTGAGTTGTGTCTGTGAGAGTGTGAGTGTGCATGTGTGTGAGCACATGGTAATCTGTTTGAGATTCTGCCATGACACCTGTCTCTCTGGGACACATGACACAGTCGTTTGGACCTCACCTGGAACCTGGAACTTGGTTCATCTTCAAGCCAATGCTTTCATTCCTGGATGAGTCCAGAGATTATGTGTGGCTATGGAACTGGCAAATGGAACTGGTTGGAGAGTGAGAAATCCAAACACAATGAAGAACGATCCTGAGTGTGCTT
>NW_005871800.1:40763-46275 GCF_000147115.1 Myotis lucifugus | reverse complement strand
ACACACACACACAAAATTGGCATCCACTTAAATGCAGGGCCTCCTCACCCTGGAGAATACTTTCTGGGGGACGAGAACCTCACCTGCAAGACATGACTCCCATGTGGCTCTTCCTCTTCCTGCTGTCAGCTCCCAGATGTGAGTGACTCAAGGCTTAGACATGAGGAAATGAGGATCCTGCATCTGAGCCCAGGACTCACTGTGTTCTCTCTGTCCCAGGTGTCCTGTCCCAGGTGCAGCTGCAGGAGTCTGGCCCAGGACTGGTGAAGCCCTCGCAGACCCTCTCCCTCACCTGCTCTGTCTCTGGTTACTCCATCACAACCAGTGGTTACAGCTGGAACTGGATCCGCCAGCCCCCAGGGAAGAGACTGGAGTGGATTGGGGAAATATATAATGATGGGAGCACATACTACAGCCCCTCCCTCAAGAGCCGAACCTCCATCTCCAGAGACATGTCCAAGAACCAGTTCTCCCTGCAGCTGACCTCCATGACCACAGAAGACACCGCCACGTATTACTGTGCAAGACGCACAGTGAGGGGAAGTCAGTGTGAGCCCAGACACTAACCTCCCTGCAGGAAGATCTCTGACCACCAGGGGGCGAGAAGGGTCCCTGAACACAAGGACCATCCCAGCAGCAGGTGCAGTTGGAGGTCTGGGCTATTTCCTGTGTGGTTTCCTCTTCATGTCACAGTTTCCCTCAGGGAACGTCTGGATCCTGATTCTTCGCTGACATCTGAGTCTCTGAGTCTCTGAATGCTGGACCGTGGGCCCCACATGTGTGTGACCGCAAAGCTACAGAAGAAGGACCCACAGGGTGACAGTCCTGGTCTTGTTCTCATGCTCACAGCACCCAGAGGAGTGGACACCATGCAGAAGCAGAGGCACAGCAGCTGGTACAGATGTTCATGACACACACACACCAAGGGGATGTGGGATGGTTATTATGCTCCTGATTGAAACCCCTGAGAAGCACAGGAAAGATCACTCAGCAAGTCAGACCTGATTGGATGGAGACTGGAAAGGAGATGGGCGCAGGGCTTTTATTTTGGCGAGGTGGTGGGGGAGAGGGAGGAATTCTGCTTCCAGGGTCTTGTGTGGTTTCAATCACCCGAACTTTTACCTATAAAACTATGGCCTCCTCTCTCGCGCCTGAGCACTGCTTTCCCTGTGGCCCCTGCAGTCCCAGGCCCAGGTGAGCTGCCCCAAGAACCACCCCTTCCTCAAGGCCCTGCTACCAACTGGGCAGCCGCCAGAGCCTCTCAGCTGCTGTCCACTCTCGGGTCCTGACGTTGCCATGGGCCAGAGCAGAATGAAGCACTTCAAGAGACCTCAGTTCTCCCTCCAGGGACTGTCAGACCCAGTTGGCAGCAGCACAGAAAAGGACTGAGCAAGAGGAGGCAGAGCTGCCCTAATCGGTTTGGTTCAGTGGATAGAGCTTTGGCCTGAAGACTGATGGGTCCCAGGTTTGATTCCGGTCAAGGGCATGTGCCTTGGTTGAGGGCAAATCCCCAGTAGATAGTGTGCAGGAGGCAGCTGACAAATGTTTCTAGCTCTCTATCCTTCTCCCTTCCTCTCTGTAAAAAAAATCAATAAAATATATTTTTTTAAAAAAAGAGGAGGCGGAGCTGCAGGAAAAGCTCCAGCCCCCAGTGCCCAGATCCCCAGGCGCATGCTTGTGGCTGCGCCAGCTGGTGCAACAGCAGCTGGTGTTCTTGGACCCCGGGGACATTGTGGCCTGGACCCCTGCGCCCTCCCCCTCTGGCCTGCTGCTGGACGCCTGCCTGGCGGTGAGGGAGAGGAGGCGGCGCCTCAGGAGTCTCAGTGCTTTGGAGGCTTTGAGGTTTGCGAGGACATGGTGACTGCGGATCCCATGACCCGGGTCGCACTGCTCCCAGAGGGCAGCGCTGGTGGGTTCAAATGCGGGGCCTCCACTGAGGAGAAAGAGCAGGACAGAAACCCTGTGAGAACGTGGCCGCGAGGCCGCACGCGCTGTGGAAGGTGTGTGAGCTCAGTGATGGCTCAGCGTCTGTGCTCAGCACAGAGGGCGTTTGGAGATGGTGGGACCGTGTTTGGGTGGGTTTCCCCCAGGGGACCTGGCTGCTGCAGGAGCACGTTGTCTGCGGGCGGTACCTGGGGTCCCCCAGAGCTACTGGAGGCCTTCGGGGCGCAGCATGGCGCTGGCTGGAGGCCCCACGCTGTCTCCCTGGGGGTCCCTGGAGCGTGTCCTGTGGGAGCCGCTGGGGGCGGCGCAGTGTGGAACCAAAAGGACGTGGTTCCATCCAAGAGCCGAGCAGTAATCATAAGCGCCTCCTAAGGGCTCATCCGAAGTTTTGGAAGCGGACGCGGGCGCAGTGGTCACTCAGAGGCAGGAGGCCAAGATGGAGATTGAAACCACCCTGGAGGCCGAGGAAAGGCTGCAGAAGGTGAAGGACGGGGTCTGACCACAGGGATGAGATGGAGGAGGCTCCTCCTGAGAGAAGGGTCAGGAGGAAAACTTGCATCTGGGACTGACTTCCGCCCGCTCCCCAGGAGCCCAGAGGCCCAGCGCTGCTGAGGGCGCAGCAGACCCGCAGCAGGTCCTCTCTGGGAACCACGCCAGGGCTGGACGGCCTCGGGCTAGAACGGGGAAGCAGGGGTGGATGGCGGAGGACTTGTCCCTTTTCTCAGGGGGCACCAAGGGTCGGCTCCCTCCCCATTTTTCCCCCCGAAAATTCCGGGAGACCAGCACTCCCCAAAAATGGCGGCCACCGGAGATGGTTGCAAGGTGGCTGCAGTTGACCACATGTCCAGGCCCGGACTTGGTCTCTGACAGGAAAGTGGGATCACTGGGTCAAATAGGAGTTCCATTTTTACTTTTGAGATGGAAACTCTATACTGTTTTCCGTAATGGCTGCACCAGTTTGCCTTCCTAATGGACCAAATAAACTGATAAACAAAAATAGACCCAGAGACATAGAAGCATGAATAGACCATGGAACCTCAGAGGGAAGACAGAGGAGAGTGGTGGGAAGAGATCAACCAATGAACTTGTCTGCATATATGCCTAACCCGTGGACACAATGAGTGGTGAGGGCCTGAGGAAGAAATGGGAGCGAGCAGGGAGAGGATAATGGGGAGAAAAGGGGGAACTATGTGATACTTTCAACAATAAAGATTAGAAAAGAAAGAGAGAGAGAGAACCTCCTGTTCACTATCCTGGCATCCAGGACCCGCCTTGCTCTCTCCCACCTCCATGTCATCCCTCACCTTCCCTGCTTAACTTCAAATGCACAAACCCAGCTGCAAACGATTATTCTCCAGAGCACTTGAGGTCTTGCTGCCCAACAGTGGTCGACACTTGGGCTGGAATAAAATCTTATAAAACATTCTCTCCATGTTTGGACAGTCCTTACATCAACGTGTTGTCTTCATTTACCACATACGTTCATCCAGGTTTCTTCCTTGTGTGGTGAGGGAGGTGCACACAATTATTAAAAATCCGCTACCTCCACATGATGGTGGTGGTGACTCTAAAGAGTTAGCACCCTTTGGTGTGGGGATGATGCACAAACACTGGACCTGTTAGCTTTTATTCAACTTAGATACACATTTTTGCCTTCAGTTAGGCACGGCAATCTGGTAGTAGACAGACTATCTTTATGGTCAGTAAATATTAGTAAAGATTTATTTTGAGGCTCTTAGGTCAGGAAATTGCTTCGAGCCACCACTATCTCTCCAGTACAATCTGTGCATAGATTTAGCCCTTATTAAAGTTCAAGCTTCATCAGCCTTCCAAGTTCTTTGTTGCACTTTCATGATAGTGTTTGACGATGGAAAACTTCCAGTAGGCATATTAATCTATCACAGCATTTTCTGAGCCTCCATGTTATAGGTGTTTTACTGGCTCCACCTTCACCTTACTCATGTCTGCAGGACAGAGGAGACCTCCCACACTTCCCTCCTTGCTCCTTTGGTGGGTTTCCAGGAGCTATTAGAACACACTGTGTTTGAAAAGCTTCCCCAAGTCATGCACTGCTCCCTGACCTCTGTGTGTCTTCCTGGTTCCCTCCTGATTGATGGCTCTGGTGACTACAGAACCTTTCAATGCTCAGGAATGGGACTTGGTGAAACCACAAGTTGGTTCTTTGTAAACATAAAAAAGATTGATGAATCATTAGCCAGACTCATCAGGAAACAAGGAGAGGGGACCAAAATGAATAAAGTCAGAAATGAAAGTCTAGAAGTAACAACTGACACCCCAGAAATAAAAAGTATTGTAATAAAGTGTTATGAACAATTATATGCCAACAAGCTGGACAATGTAGATGAAATGCGCAAATTCCTAGAAAAACACAGTACCCCAGAACTGAAACAGGAAGAATCAGAAAATCTGAATAGGCCAATAACAACTGAGGAAATAGAAGCAGGAATCCAAAAACGCCCAGCAAACAAAAGTCCTGGTCTGGATGCCTTCACAGGGGAGTTTTACCAAACATCCAAAGAAGAACTAACACCTATACTCCCCAAACTATTCCAAGAAAAAAAAATCCAAGAGGAGAGAATACTTCCAAACTCTTTTTATGAGTCCAGCATTATTCTAATTTCAAAAGCAGATGACACTCCTAAGAAAGATAATTACAGGCGGGTATCTCTGATGAACATAGATGCTAAAATCCTCAACAAAATATTAGCAAATTGGATCCAGCAATATATTAAAAACATCATACACCATGACAAAATTGGATTCATCCTAGGGATGCAAAGCTGGTACAATATTCACAAATCAATACTCATGATACATCACATAAACAAACAGAAAGACATAAATAATATGACCATATCTATAGATTCAGAGAACGCATTCGAGAAAACCCAGCACCACTTTTGATAAATACTCTCAGCAAAGTAGGAGAAGAGGGCTCATATCTCAACACAATAAAGGACACATATGACAGACCCACAGCCAGAATCATACTCAATGAGCAAAAACAAAAACCATTTCCCCTAAGAAATGGAACAAAACAGAAATGCCCTCTTTCACCACTCTTGTTCAACATAGTACTATAGTACTGGAAGTCTTAACCACAACAATGAGACAAGAAGAAGAAATAAAAGGCATCTGAAATGGAGAGGAGGAAGTAAAACTCGTTATTTATAGAAGACATGATATTGTACCTAGAAAACCGACAGTCTCCACAAAAAACACACACACCTAGATTTAATAAATGAATTCTGCAATGTAGTAGGATACAAAATTTACACCCAATGGTACTTTTAGGCACCAATAATGAATTATCAGAAAGGGAAACCATCCCTAGCTGGTGTGGCTCAGTGAATAGAGCATCAGCCTGTGGACTGAGTGGTCCCAGGATTGATTCTGGCCAAAGGCACATGCCCAGGTTGCGGCACAATCCCAACTAGGGGACATGCAGGAGAAAGCTAATCAATGATTCCCTCTCATCATTGATGTTTCCATCTCTCCCTCTCCCTACCTCTCTGAAATCAATAAAGAAATACATTTAAAGAAGGAA
>NW_005871800.1:38273-40606 GCF_000147115.1 Myotis lucifugus | reverse complement strand
GAAGATATAAGCTTGTGGAAAAATATACCGTCATCATGGATTGGTGGAATTAACATCATTAAAATGTCCATATTACCCAAAGCTCTCTACAGATTCAATGTAATCCCTATTAAAATAGCAACAGCATATTTCACAGATCTACAACAAATACTCCAAATATTTATGTGGAACCAAAAATAACACCCCAATTAGCAACAGCAATCTTGAGAAAGAAGAACAAAGGTGGAGGGATCACAATACCAGACATCGAATTATACTCCAAAGCCATAGTAATCAAAACAGCCTGGTACTGGCACAAGAACAGGCATATACATCAATGGAACAGAACAGAGAACCCAGGAATCTACCCAAGCCATTATGCTCAATTAATATTTGACAAAGGAGGCAAGAGCATACAATAGAGTCACAACAGTCCCTTCAATAAATACTGTTGGGAAAATTGGACAGATAAACGTGCAAAAAAAAATGAAACAGTACACAAACATATACCATACACAGGATTAAACTCAAAATGGTTAAAAGACCTAAATGTGAGTAGGGAAACCATAAAAATCCTAGAAGAAACCATAGGGAGCAAAATCTCAGACATCTCTCATAGTAATGTATTTATAGGTACATCTCTAAGGACAAAGGAAACTAAGGAGAAAATAAACAAATAGGAATACATTAAAATAAAAAGTATCTGAACAGCAAAAGAAACCATCAACAAAATGAAAAGGGAGCCCACAGTATGGGAGAACATATTTGTTAAGGATCCATGTGATAAAGGGTTAATATCCAAAATGTATAAGAACCCATACAACTTAACCAAAGAAGAGAAACAGGGCGACCAGGCCTGCAGGGGGGTTAGAGAGGGATGACCACACAACTGAACAAGCAGGCTGCGTGGGGTGATGAGGCTGGCAAGGTGGTTAGTGAGGGAAGATTAAACCACTGAACAGCAGACTGTGTGGGGTGACCAGGCTGGCAAGGGGGATAGTGAGGGATGACCAAATGACTGAACAGCAGGCTGTGTGGGGTGACCGGGCTTGCAAAGGGGTTAGTGAGGGATGACCAAACGACTGAACAGCAGGCTGAAAAGGCCAACCAGGCTGGCGGGGGGGCCATGAGTGGTGACCCGGCCTGCAGGGTGGCACTTAGGGGTGACCAGGACAGCAGGGGGAGCAGTTAGGGGCAACCAGGCCAGCAGGGGGCAGTTGGGGGCAATTAGGTTGCCAGGGGGGCAGTAAGGGGTGACCAGGCTAGCAGGGGGAGCAGGTAAGAGCAACCAGGCAGGCAGGTAGGTGAGTAATTAGGAGCCAGTGGTCCAGGATTGTGAAAGGGATGTCAGACTGCCAGTTTAGGCTGCATCCCCAGAATTGGGCCTAAACCTGCAGTTGGATATCCCGAGAGGGGTCCCAGATTGGAGAGGGTGTAGGCTGGGCTGAGGGGACCCACACACACACACACACACACACACACACACACACACACACTCGTGCACGAATTTTGTGCACCAGGCCTCTAATAAAAGTAAAATTTCAAGAAAAAAGAATAAATACTTGGACTCTCAGAATCCCACTGAACATGGTCCCTGTGTCACCCATCTTCTCTCAGGTGGGGTCAAGACCTCAGCTATGAAATACTCTGCCTCATGAATATGCAAAAGAGAGGAGGTAGACCAGGTTAAATATGGGTAAGTCTGTGCCCTGAGGGCATCACCCACAGCCATACCCTCCCCTACAAAGTGCTCACAGCACAGCCCTCAGCATGGACTGGAGCTGGAGAACCCTCCTCCCGGTGGCCATGGCAACAGGTAAGGGGCTCCTGTCCTGGGTTAAGGAGGGTCCAGGGAGAGTCAAGGGGGATTCCACTCACTCCTGTCTCCTCCCCATAGGTGTCCACTCCCAGGTGCAGCTGGTGCAGTCTGGGGCTGAGGTGAGGAAGCCTGGGGCCTCCGTGAAGGTCTCCTGCAAGGCTTCTGGATACACCTTCACCAGCTACTACATGCACTGGGTGCGACAGGCCCCGGGACAGGAGCTGAGTGGCTGGGGAGCTTTTACTCTGGCGATAGAGACACTAATCACACACAGAAGTTCCAAGGCAGAGTCTCCATAACCGAAGACACGTCCACGAGCACAGCCTACATGGAGCTCAGCAGCCTGAGAGCCGAGGACATGGCCGTGTATTACTGTGCAAGACACAGTGAGGGGAAGTCAGTGTGAGCCCAGACACAAACCTCCCTGAGGAGCCAGCAGGGCTGGGCTGCAGGGGGCGCTCAGGACAACAGGGTGCGCTCAGAGTGCAGCCGCAGGAGCTGGGGCAGAGAGATGTGGGGAGGGAAAGGCCTTCCT
>NW_005871800.1:33670-36483 GCF_000147115.1 Myotis lucifugus | reverse complement strand
CCAAATACTATGTAGCAGTAAAAGATAAGGATCTCTCTCCCTTTGGATCAGCAAGGAGGGACCTGGAGAGTATCATGGTAAGTGAATTAAGCCAGTCAGAGAAAGACAAGTATCACATGACCTCACTCATATCTGGAACATAATGAACAAAATAAACTGATAAAGAGAATGGATCCAGAGACCTGGAAGCATGGAGCAGACTGGGGAATCTCAGAGGGAAGTCGTGGTGGTGTTGGGGAAAGAGGTCAACCAACAAACTCATAGGCATATGTCCATCATCCAGGAAACAGATAATCGGATGTGAAGACCTGGGGGGGGGGGTGCTAAAAGGTGTCAATAGGGAATAAAGGGGACATGTGTCATACCTTCAACCATAAAGGTATAATTTTAAGAAAAAAGAATTAGGACTTTGACCCTCAGACTCCCAGTGAACATGGTCCCTGTGTCAACCATCTTCTCTCAGATGGGGTCAAGACCTCAGCTATGAAATACTCTGCCTCATGAATATGCAAAAGAGAGGAGGTAGACCAGGTTAAATATGGGTAAGTCTGTGCCCTGAGGGCATCACCCACAGCAACACCCTCCCCTACACAAGTGCTCACAGCACAGCCCTCAGCATGGACTGGAGCTGGAGAACCCTCCTCCTGGTGGCCATGGCAACAGGTAAGGGGCTTCTGACTTGGGTTAAGGAGGGTCCAGGGAGAGTCAAGGGGGATTCCACTCACTCCTGTCTCCTCCCCACAGGTGTCCACTCCCAGGTGCAGCTGGTGCAGTCTGGGGCTGAGGTGAGGAAGCCTGGGGCCTCCGTGAAGGGCTCCTGCAAGGCGTCTGGATACACCTTCACCAGCTACTACATGCACTGGGTGCGACAGGCCCCAGGACAGGGGCTTGAGTGGGTGGGGAGGGGATAGTTTTCCCTTTACTTGACATCACAAACTACGCACAGAAATTCCAAGGTAGAATCTCCATAACCGGAGACACGTCCACAAACACATTCTACATGGAGCTCAGCAGCCTGAGAGCCGAGGACACGGCCATGTATTACTGTGCAACACACAGTGAGCAGAAGTCAGTGTGAGCCCAGACACAAACCTCCCTGAGGGAGACAACAGGGATGGGCTGCAGGTGGCGCTCAGTACACCAGGGGACGCTCAGGACCCACAGCACAGAGAGCAGCCCCAGGAGCAGGGGCAGAGGGAGGTGGGGAGGGAAGGGCCTTCCTATTGGGCACAGAGATTTCCTCTCAAGCTCTCAGCTGCCTCCAGGGATGGCTCCTGCTCTTCCTCTGAGGCTCTAATTTCCTGCTTTCTCACTGCAGTCCCCAGAGGAGGGGGGTCACACTTCTCCTGGCAGATGACATGAGGGCAGTGATGGGGGACTCTCCTCACCAACATGATACTGTACAGGAGAAAACCCGAAGGACTCGACAACAAACTAATTGATTTAGATCAGATTGGTAATGCAGCAGTTTACGAAATTAACAGCCAAAAATCGATGGTACCTTTATGCACCAATAATGAATTCTGAGAAAGGGACATCAAACTAACAATCACATTTACCAGTGCATCAAAAAAATTATGATATTTAAGAATAAACTTGACAAAGCAGGTAAAAGGCTGGTACTCAGAAATATACAGGATTATGAATAAAGAGATAGAGGAAGATATAAACAAGTGGAAAAATATACCATGATCATGAATTGATAGAATAAACATCATTAAAATGCCCATATTACCCAAACACTCTACAGATTCAATTTAATCCCTATTAAAATAGCAACAGCATATTTCACAGATCAACAACAAATACTCCAAAAATGTATATGGAACCAAAAAAAAAGACCCCAGTTAGCCACAGCTATCTTGAGAAAGAAGAACAAAGGTGGAGGGATCACAATATGAGATATTGAATTATATTCCAAAGCAATAGTAATCAAAACAGCCTGGTACTGGCACAAAACAAGCATATATATCAATGGAACTGAACAGAGAGACCAGAAATCTACCCAAGACATTATGCTCAATTAATATTTCACAAAGGAGTAAAGAGCATACCATGGAGTCAAAACAGACTCTTCACTAATTATTGTTGGGAAAATTGGACGGATAAACGTACAAAAACAAATACACAAACATACACCATACACAGAAGTAAACTCAAAATAGTTAAAAGACCTAAATGTGAGTAGGGAAACCATAAAAAACCTAGAAGGAACCATAGGCAGCAAATTCTCAGACATCTCTCATTGCAATGTGTTTACAGATACATCTCCCAGGACAAAGAAAACTAAGGAGAAAACAAACAAATGGGAAGACATCAAAATAAAAACTGTCTGCCCAGCAAAAGAAACCATCAACAAAATGAAAAGGGAGCCCACAGTATGGGAGGACATATTTGGCAAGGATACATGTGATAAAGGGTTAATATCCAAAATGTATAAGAAACCAATACAACTTAACCAAAGGAAGACAAACAATCCAATTTAAAAATGGGCAAAGGACCTAAATACACACTTCTCCAAAGGGGACATACAGATGTCCAAGAGACATATGAAAAATGCTAAAAGTCACTGACCATCAGAGAGATGCAAATTAAAAGGACAATGAGGTATCAGCTCACACCTGTCATAATGGCTGCCATCAACAAATCAACAAACACCAATCAGAAACAATGTAGGCACCCCTACGTTTATAGCAGCACAATTTGAAATAGCTAAGATCTGGAAACAGCCCAAATTCCCATCAGTTGCTGAGTGGATAAAAAGCTGTAGTACATTTATTGCATGGAATACTATGCAGCAGTAAAAGAGAAGG
>NW_005871800.1:8808-32525 GCF_000147115.1 Myotis lucifugus | reverse complement strand
CCATTTTCAGGCTGGCCACAACCTCTTCAGGTTGGGCGTCCCCCTGGGGTGCCTGGCCAGCCTGGATGAGGGGCTGATGGCTGTTTGCAGGCTAGCGAAGCACCCACCGGGACCCCTCGCCCATGCGGGTGTGTCCACCCTGGGTGAGGGGATGAGGGCCGTTTTCAGGCTGGTCACGCCCCCTGGTGACCCAAGCTTCTAGCCTGCCCTTTTTTCTTTTTTTTTTTTCTTTTTCTGGAATTTATTTATCTTATATAATTGAAACTTTGTAGCCTTGAGCAGAGCCCTGGTCTTCTGGAAGCCTGGGTTGCCCAGCCCTTCCTTGAGCAGAGGCCACGGCACTGGAAGCAGGTATCTGGGATTTATTTGTCTTCTATCATTGAAACTTTGTAACCTTAAGTGGAGCTCAAGGCCAGCGAGGGCAGGCAGGAAGCTTGGCTTCCTCCATCACCAGGGGCAACCTAAGCCTCCTGTTCGCTCCAGCTCCATGGCCAACGCCATCTTTGTGACGGAGTGATGGAGTGATAGTTAATTTGCATGTTATTCTTTTAGTAGATCAGATTATAAAAATGTAGCAAACATTGAAAAAGGGGTCGCTACATGTGTACCAAAAAAAGACTATAGAAAATATGAGAAATAGGAAAAAGATGGTGATACTGATGGTAGTAGTAACTGTGATGGTATTGATGACCATAGAATGGGGTGGGGACTTGGTCCATTGTCCTGGGTGGGGTCTCTCCCCTTTCAAAGGCCATCAGTTAGTTGGAAGGTCTTGTCTCAAAGTTTCTGTGGGGCCTTTGTGGTTTCAAGTTCCAATGACATCTAAAGAAGAGATTCCTGCTTTTATTATTTGATAAAAGTCATTGTGTGCGGATAACCACCATGTCTACAAAATGTGAGAACAATTATAAATAAGCAAATGATGCTGATGATGGACAGAGACAAGGGCACCGGTCCACAGAAATGAAAACTCCTCATACAGACACACCATCACCATGGCTCCTCCAGTGAGGCGTGTCTACTCCTTCTTCCAAGTGTTGAGAGATTTCATAAATGGGACCCCAAAGAATAAGGAGGTTTCAGTAATCAATGGTGAGATCAGATCAGTAATGACCCCAAAGGTATCCAAGTGCTAATCCTATGGACCTGGGAAGGAGTCACCTATAGAACAGAGACACTGTGAGAATGTGCATGTAGGAAACAGGGGTCCCCTTCCTACCAGTTTGCAGTGACAGTTTCCTGATTTCTCTTGATCCATGCCTGCATTATCTTCAACATTTCTACATCAAATCCAGCTCATCATTATTCAGGTATTTCCTACGATGACACAAGCTGTCTCTAACATGCCCTGCACTTCCTCCTGGGATTTCAGTGGAGAAGGTTTTAAACACACATGTCCAGTAACTCTCTGTCCATGAGCATCAGGCACATTTCTGTCATGTGACTCAACACAGTGCCAGCTTCCTCCCCTCACCCAGTTCCACAGTCACGTCCACATTTATGGGTAGTTTCCCAGCATCTCTCCCCTCTGATACCAGACTGCTCCAGTCCCAGTGGCTGCTGTAGCCAATCCACATGGGCAGTGGAGGCCCAACATTTTATGAGAAATTCTTTGTAAAATCACCCAAAACAGCACCCATCACAGAAAATAGTGATGAATTTAACTTTAATAAAATAAATATATTTGCCCCACCAAATATTCCATCAACTAAATTTAATGACAAGCTTAGCAAGAAAATACATTTCTGAATCCTGTGCCTGATGGGAGAATGTGTGAATTACACATTAAGTTTGTGGTATGTTAGGGGGAGAGCCCACCACCCTCTGACCTCAGTGAGCATCCCCAGGGACAGGACAGAGGGAGACTGGGAGTGAGGGATTCCTCACAGGGTTGAAGTTCCCTTTCCTGTGAGAAAATGTATGCTAGGAATTCTCCAACTCCCCTCACTCTGAACTCCAACATCACTGGTAACACTAGACTACGAAATCTGGTCACTTAACTGGTGCCCTATCATTTAAAATATGAGAGATTCTCAATGGTGCACATGCATAATCCCTGCTTTTATTTCTAATCTTTTCTCCAGGTTAAAACATGATTATCTCTGAAGTGATTAGCTCGGGGTCTGTGCAATATGCAATGGGCTTGCATAAGGGAAGAGTTTTCACAGTGTATTATCCTATATAATAAAAGCTTATTATGCTAAGTGTCTGGTCGACCAGTCAGCTGTTCAATCAAGTAATCAAAGCTTAATATGTTAATGATATGCTACAGCTGCTCAACCGCTCGCTATGTATGATCTGCAATGACCACCAAGGGGCGGAAACTCCAACCAGTAGGTTAGCTTGCTGGTGGGGTCAGGCTCATTGGTATTGAGGGAGATGGGCCAGACATGCACTGAAGCCCTCCCACGGTCCCTCCCTGGCTGGCCAACCTCCCATGTCTCCCCCAGTCCCAATTGTGGACTGGTGGGGTTTCTCGTCCTGGACTGCACCTTCTCACAAGCCAGGACCCCTCGGGGGGTGGTCAGATGCCAGTTTCGATCCAATCCCACAAACCAGGCCAAGAGACCCTACTGCTGAATGAATTATTGTACTGGGCCTCTAGTAACACAATAAAGAGTTTCCAACATCAAGAATCAAGGGTCTCCCTTTTTCTTGTGCTTTGGTAGTAGTTACTCATATCAAAGTGAATACCGACCTCAGTCCCTCTACTTATTAGGAAAAGGCTGCCCCACATGCAAATTTCTCTTAAAGCTCCAGGGTACATCCTCTCCTGGGCTGTGCAGCCTCACAGCTCTCTCCTCACACAGGGCTGAGGTCTCTGGGAAGGCAGAGCTGTGGTCTAGAGGAAGATGAGGCTGCTGGGTCTTTTCCTGTGCCTGCTGACAGCCCCCCGAGGTGAGGGTCCCAGGGGTTAGGCAGGGGTCATGGGACGGCTGTGACTGCAGGTGACTGACAGGACTGATGCTCCTTGTCCCCAGGTGTCCTGTCCCAGGTGCAGCTGCAGGAGTCGGGCCCAGGACTGGTGAAGCCGTCGCAGACCCTCTCCCTCACCTGCACTGTCTCTGGATTCTCTCTGACGAGCTATCCTGTAAACTGGATCCGTCAGGCTCCAGGAAAGGGGCTGGAGTGGGACGGGGCTATGGGGATTAGTGGAGGTACATACTACAACCCAACACTGAAATCCCGCCTCAGCATCACCAGGGACACGTCCAAGAGCCAAGTTTACTTAACACTGAACAGCCTGAGAGCCGAGGACACGGCCGTGTATTACTGTGCAAGAAACACAGTGAGGGGAAGTCAGTGTGAGCCCAGACACAAACCTCCCTGAGGCAGGCAGCAGGTCTGAGCTACAGGGGCCACACTGGACACCAGGGAGCGCTCAGGACCCACAGCACAGAGAGCAGCCCCAGGAGCAGGGGCAGAGGGAGGTGGGAGGGAAGGGCCTTCCTGTTGGGCACAGGGATTTCCTCTCAAGCTCTCAGCAGCCTCCAGTGAAGGCTCCTGCTCTTTCTCTGAGGCTCTCATTTCCCGCTTTCTCACTGCAGACCTCAGAGGAGGGGGTAACACTGCTGCTGGCAGAGGACATGTGGGCAGCGATGGGGACTCTCCTCACCACGTGTCTGTATTTCCTGCTTTTCTTTCTCCACAGAGACCATCCTCAGTGCTCTCTTCGGCCTGTGGTTGGAAACTTTCCCACCAAGACAGACCCCAGCACAGCCCAGGCCCCTCTGTGCTGAGCTCGGGTCTGACCCACATGCCCACCTGTCCCCATAGGGCCCCTCCTTCTGACAGGCCCACAGTAAATAAAACAGGTGCATATCCCGCCGACAGTGGTAGCCGGATGGACCCATCTGAATGGTGCAAAGGGCCCTTGAGGGCTGCTCCCTGGTCACCTCCCCTGTACAGGTGCCAGGACTTGCTGTTTCTGGTGCCTCAGGAAATGACCTCAGCTCTCTCCCCATAGGTGTCACACCAGCACTGATGTGAGATGACAGCAGTGTGCGTTTCCAGTGCTGTGCAGTTTCATAGGGACGTTTAGCAAGGTTCATTGGAAATCATCTCATTTCAACAAGCAGCTGACTTGGGAAATCTCTTGGTGAAGGAGACAGCTTTACAGTCTTCCAATCATTTTAATTTAAAATCATGGGGTAATGTTTGACATTTCAAAATAACGGTGTTGGGTCTTCTGGAGATCAGTCCTTTGAGGGCTCAGACGGGATAATAACCCAGGTAGAGGCTGCTTGTGGGGTTGTTGCTCTATATCAGCATTTCCCAGCCTCCATGTTATAGGTGCTGTAGTGGCTCCACCTTCACCTCACTCACATCTGTAGGAAGGAGGAGACTTCCCACACTTCCCTCCTTGATCCTTTGGTGGTTTTCCAGGAGCCATGAGAACCCACTGTGTCTGCAGGGCATCCCCAAATCATACTCTGCTCACTGACCTCTGTGTGTCTCCCCTGGTCCTCTCCTGATTGACGGCTCTGGTGACTACAGCACCTTTCACGACTCAGGAATGGGACTTGGTGAAACCACGAGTTGGTTCTTTGAAAAGATAAAAAATATTGATGAACCATTAGTCAGACTCAACAGGAAACAAAGAATAAATAAAATCAGAAATGAAAGCGGAGACAGAACAACCGACACCCCAGAAGTCAATAGGATTGTAATAAAGTGTTATGAACAACTATATGCCAACAAGCTGGACAAAGTGGATTAAATGGACAAATTCCTAGAAAAACACAGTACCCAAAACTGAAACAGGAAGAATCAGAAAGCCTGAGTACGCCAATAACAACTGAGGAAGTAGAAGCAGGAATCCAAAAACTCCCAGCAAACAAAAGTCCTGCTCTAAGAGACTTCACAGGGGAGTTTTACCAAACATCCAAAGACTAACTAACACCTATACTCCCCAAACTATTCAAAAAAATCCAAGAGGAAGAAACACTTCCAAACTTTTTTCATGAGACCAACATTATCCTAATTCCAAAACCAGATGACACTTATAAGAAAGATAATTACAGGCTAATATCCCTCATTAACATAGATGCTAAAATCCTCAACAAAATATTATCAAATTGGATCCAAAAATATTTTTAAAAGATACACCATGACCAAATGGGATTCATACAGGGATGCAGGGCTGGTACAATATTCACAAATCAATACTCATGATACATCACATACACAAACTGAAAGACAGAAATAACATGACCATATCTATAGATTCAGAAAAAGTATTCGACAAAACCCAGCACCACTTTTGATAAATACTCTCAACAAAGTGGGAGAAGAGGGTTCATATCTCAACACAATAAAGGACACGTATGACAGACCCACAGCCAGAATAATCTCAATGAGCAAAAACAAAAACCATTTCTCCTAAGAAACGGAACAAAACAGAAATGCACACTTTCACCACTCTTATTCCACATAGTACTGGAAGTCCTAGCCACAGCAATAAGACAAGTAGAAGAAATAAAAAGCATCCAAATTGGAAAGGAGGAAGTAAAACTCTTATTATTCATAGAAGACATCATATTGTACATAGAAAACCCAAAAGACTCCAACAACAACAAAAAAAAAACATGAAAAGCAAAACACACACCTAGATTGAATAAATGAATTCAGCAATGCAGCAGGATACAAAATTAACACCCAGAAATCAATGGTACTTTTATGCATCAATAATGAATTCTCAGAAAGGGAAACCAAACCAACAACTCCATTTAGTAGTGCATCAAAAAAATTTGTGATACTTAAGAATAAACTTAACCAAGCAGGTAAAAGACTTGTACTCAGAAAAATACAGAATGTTGAATAAAGAGGTAGAGGAAGATATAAACAAGTGGGAAAAATGTACCAAGATCATGTATTGGTTGCTGGGGTCCAACCCCAGCAGGTCCAGGGGTCCCCAAAGGTGTGGACAGAGTCAGCGAAGAAAGAATGACACAGACACAGCCTTCAGTTGATCAGCAGCCTAGTCAGGACCTCTAGCCAGGATCTCCAGCCAAGTTCTGGCCAAGTTTTGGTTAGGATCTGATTTGGATCTGATGAGGATCTGATGTTTTTTGTCTTGTTACATCTGTATTTATACCAGCTGATTTTAATCCTGTCAATTTCTATTACAAAGGTTAGGGCGTTTCTTATCTCCATTCCAGGGAGTAAAGATTATGTAGCTTAACTACCCACCTGGCACTTAATTAAGGGGTTGTATCTCCTCCCTAACCTCAGGGAAAAATCCCCACCTGGGGAAACAACCTTTCTCAGAGAGGTGACCTTGGTTAAAACACATGGCGCTAAGGAGAGCAAACATATTAAGAACAATATGCTATATATGCCAAGTCCCTTGAAACATATGCTGTGCAGATGTTTCTTTCTTGCAGTGACTGTGTCAAGCAGCAAGGATGGACCGGCTTCCGGAAAATTCCCCCTTTTTTATTTTTTAAATGATAGCGCATGCAAATCAGTGGCCACCTCTCAGATTGGGCTATTTAAGACTCGGAAGAAGACTGGCAAGCAATGACAATAAGCATAGCTATAAACATAGTGGATGGATTGCACAAGGAGCCTTGTTCCTGTAGATGGTTGCTGGCCTCTTCAGTCAAGGGATTTCAGCTGTCCTCAAGTTGTTGGTTTGATTGTCTTTGTTGGTCTGGCTATCGGGCGGCGTCACTGGCGACGGGCTTCCCGAAGTGTCAGCAAGTTGAAGGGCTGCATCAAAGGGTCCATCAGGGCCGTGCTTGATGGTGGTGTCGGTGTCCAAGGAGGAATAAGCTGTGTCCCCTGGGTCAGCTGTTATGGAGGATGGAGGGTAGTAGAGAGAAAAAGAAAAGAAAGCAAAAGAACTACAAGGCATGGAAATGTTTAGAAAAAAGAAGGAGAAGAAAGGGAAGAAGGCAGCATCCTGACACAGCCCTTTCCTTCAGCTGCCCCTTTCCCTGTGGTCCAAGGTAGAAATGGGAAACAAGTCCTGTTGCAGTGAGAGGGCAGCTGCTGTCAGCCAGTCTCTGTCTTTACCTGGTTCCCGATCTGAGCTGGGTGTGGGAAGCGGGAAGCAGCCATGGGGGCAGGAGACCTCCCTCAGAAGGGGCGAGTGTTCAAGCCCCTGCATAGTTGGGGGGGGTGAGGATCTATGCCCCACCTTTGTTGACCCCCAAGTTCTCTCCTGCCGGCCCCTCTGCGACTGTGCCTGCCTTAGGTCATTCCTCCCTGAGGAATCTTACCCGTCTTTGACTAACCAGCCATCCTCCGGGGCCAAGCAGGGTGATGTGAGGTTCAGTTCTGTCTCCTTGGTAGCCTATGCTCCCGTGGCCTCCACACCCAGCAACTGCCTTGGGATCCCCTCGCCTGCTGGCGGGGCCCTGACATTAATCACATATCTTGGGGAACCCAGGTTTCTTCTCCAGGGAGGGCCCAGCTCACGCCATTGGGTGAGAGACAGATCCATGGTACCAGCCACCATGAGGCTTCAACCTCAGCATGAGCAGAGAGCTCAGGCAACAGCTATGGGCAATTGGATTGTAAGAAGAGGGTCCCTCTTGACACGAGGGTAAGAGGGGCCAACACAGGACAAAGGAGAGTCCCAGGACAGGGCTTTCTCAGCCCAGGATGTCAGGCTCTTGGCACAAGACAACTCCACGTATGGGGCATATACCAAACACCCCTAGTCACGGCATAAAAGGGAGGTGCCCTTCCTGGAACAGTAGGGTAGGGAGATTCTAGAAAACGCTGTGTTCAGGAGAAAAGGAGAAAGGCCAAAGAACCATCAAACAAGTAGTCATATTAAAAAAAAAAAAAAGAAAAGAAAAAGGAAAGGAGATGTGGGGCAAAGCTGGGACATATGGACAGACAAAAAGGAGGCACATGTGATCCTCCCAATGACAGATTGTTCCAGCTCAGGGCTGCACATCTGCTGCAGATGGGCACTGGTCAGGTGTGCTAGGGTGAGGCGGAGATGGAGGGCGGTGAGACATAAGGTCGGACTAGACGGTCTGGAATCCACACAGGTGAGTCTGCGTCCTGTGGAAATATACAAGCATATCCTCTCCCCCGGGTTAAAAGTACATCAGGTCCCTTCCAGGCTCCTGTAAGCAAGTCTCTCCATTTGACGAGGACTTTAGGTTTAGTTAGATCAGGGTTCCAATGCCTGTACATCGGGGAATTTCCCTCAGAATCTATATTTAGTATATTAATTACAAATAGAGTATGTTGTAGAACATGATGAGGAGAGGAATATTTAAACTCATTTTCTTGTAATTTTTTAATTTGTGTTTTTAAAGTTTGGTGAGCCCTTTCTACTATTGCTTGGCCTTGAGGATTGTAGGGTATTCCTGTAGTATGTGCGATGCCGAATGTAGAGCATAAGTTTTTAAAAGCTCTAGAGGTATAGGCAGGCCCATTGTCTGTTTTAAGTGCCCTTGTTATTCCTAGGTAGGAAAAACATTGGAATTAACATCATTAAAACATCCAATTTACCTAAAGCACTCTAAAGATTCAATGTAATCCCTATTAAAACTGGAATAGCATATTTCATAGATTTACAACAAATACTCCAATAATTTATATGGAACTAAAAAGACCCCAATTAGCCACAGCAATCTTGAGAAAGAAGAACAAAGGTGGAGGGATCACAATACCAGACATCGAATTATACTCCAAAGCCATAGAAATCAAAACAGCCTGGTACTGGCACAAGAACAGGCATATACATCAATGGAACAGAACAGAGAAACCCACCCAAGCCATTATGTTCAATTAATATTTGACAAAGGAGGCAAGAGCATACAATGGAGTCAATGCAGTCTCTTTCATAAATATTTTTGGAAAATTGGACAGATAAACATGCAAAAAATGAAACAATACACGAACATACACCATACACAGGAGTAAAGTCAAAATGGTTAAAAGACCTAAATGTGAGTAGGGAAACTCCCATAGGCAGCAAAATCTCAGACATCTCTCATAGAAATGTGTTTACAGATACATATCCAAGGACAAAGGAAACTAAGGAGAAAACAAACAAATGGGAATACATCAAAATAAAAACTGTCTGCCCAGCCAAAGAAACCATCAACAAAATGAAAAGGGAACCCACAGTATGGGAGGACATATTTGGCAAGGATACATGTGATAAAGGGTTAATATCCAAAATGTATAAGAAACACATTCAACTTAACCAAAGGAAGACAAACAATCCAATTAAATAATGGGCAAAGGACCTAAATACACACTTCTCCAAAGGGAACATAACGATGGCCAAAAGACATTTGAAAAAAGCTCAAAGTCACTGACCATCAGAGATATGCAAATTAAAAGGACAATGAGGTTTCAGCTCACACCTGTCAGAATGGCTACCACCAACAAATCAACAAATGACAAGTGCTGGCGAGGATGTGGTGAAAAGGGAACCCTCATACTCTGCTGGTAGGAATTCATGCTGTGCAGCCACTATAGAAAACAGTATGGAGTTTCCTCAAAAAATTAAAGATGGAACTACCATTTGACCTAGTGATCCCACTTTTAGGAATATATGCTAAGGGACCCCAAACACCAATCAGAAACAATCTATGCACCCCTATGTTCATAGCAGCACAATTTGCAATAGCTAAGACTGGAAATAGCCCAAAGGCCCATGAATAGATGAGTGGATAAAAAAGCTGTGGTATATTAATGCTACTGAATACTATGCAGCAGTAAAAGAGAAGGATCTCTTATGCTTTGAGACAGCATGGAGGGACCTGGACAGTATCATGGTTAGTTCAATAAGCTAGTGAGATAAAAGACTAGTATCACATGACCTCACTCATATGTGGAATCTAATGAACAAAATAACTGATTGTAGAGAATGGATCCAGAGACCTCGAAGTATGGAGCAGACTGGGGAAGCTCAGAGGGAAGTCATGGTCGGGTGGGAGGGTGGGAAGAGGTCAGCCAACAAACTCGTATGCATATGTGCATCATCCAGGGACACAGACAATAGGATGGTGAAGACCTGGGCACCTAAGGCCGGGCTAGAAGGTGTCAATGGGGGTTGAAGGGGGCATGTGTAATACCTTCAACAATAAAGGTATTAATTAAAGAAAAAACAATTGGGCCACTGAACATGGCCCCTGTGTCACCCATCTTCTCTCACGTGGGGTCAAGACCTCAATTATGAAATACTCTGCCTCATGAATATGCAAAAGAGAGGAGGTAGACCAGGTTAAATATGGGTAAGTCTGTGCCCTGAGGGCATCACCCACAGCCACACCCTCCCCTACAGAAGTGCTCACAGCACAGCCCTCAGCATGGACTGGAGCTGGAGAACCCTCCTCCTGGTGGCCATGGTGACAGGTAAGGGGCTCCTGTCCTGGGTTAAGGAGGGTCCAGGGATAGTCAAGGGGATTCCACTCACTCCTGTCTCCTCCCCACAGGTGTCCACTCCCAGGTGCAGCTGGTGCAGTCTGGGGCTGAGGTGAGGAAGCCTGGGGCCTCCGTGAAGGTCTCCTGCAAGGCTTCTGGATACACCTTCACCAGGTACCTCATGCACTGGGTGCGACAGGCCCCGGGACAGGGGCTTGAGTGGGTGGGGAGTGTTCTCCCTTTACTTGGAAGCACAAACTATGCACAGAAGTTCCAAGGCAGAGTCTCCATAACCGGAGACAAGTCCACGAGCACAGCCTACATGGAGCTCAGCAGCCTGAGAGCCGATGACACAGCCGTGTATTACTGTGCAAGAGACACAGTGAGGGGAAGTCAGTGTGAGCCCAGACACTAACCTCCCTGAGGAGGCAGCAGGGCTGGGCTGTAGGGGGCGTCCAGGACACAAGGGGGCGCTCAGGACCAGCAAACCCAGGGTCCCAGCTCAGAGGCTCTCCCTGGAGGGTTGTGCAGGCTTCTCATTGGGGTCAATGCTTTCTTCTCTCCTAGTGTCCCTGGGGAAGTTCCTCCTCATTCTTTGTGTCTTTAATTAGATTCTCTGCAGGAAAAGGGCAGGAAGTGGCTGTGTGTCAGATCTGGTCGACTGCTCATCTAGGTCCTTCCTGACACCATGTCCCTGATGGTCGCTCTCTGGGTTGACAAGGAAAACGTAGGGATTCCTGTCCCCTCACTGAGAGTGATGTCCCCCATCCTCCACGCAGTGCTGAGCAGGGAGCATGGAGTCCAGGCCCCAAACCTCACCTGAAGGTGATCAGCCCTCTCTCTGCCCCAGGAGGAGCCCTTTGGGGGCAGTTACCCGCTTGCCTCTCCCTGACATGGCTGCACATGGAGGTGTCCGGTCGGACCCTGTGGGCTCTGCCTCTCTGTGAGCCTGGAAGCTCCTACCTCTCCGTGTGCCCCAGATGGAGGCAGGATGCCCTGCTGGGCCTTATTCCCCGTGCGTCTCAGAACCTGGTTTCAGGGGACGTGTCCCAAGACCTGTTCTGCTTCCCCTGGGGAACCACCTGGATCCTGAGAACCTGCTGAAGGGAGACATGGTTCCACCCACCTCTGCTGTGCCTGCAGCTTCACAGACACCACCCCATCCTCACCCTCTGTCCTCTGCCGCCCACACTCTCATCCCATGGGGCCTCCACACGACATATGGTGTGGCTGTGCTCAGGCCTCTCCTTCTTGCCCTGGTATGTTTTGCCTTAAATGCAGCCCCATGACATCCCCTCATGCCCATCTCCTGTGCCAGGCCTTTCTGAGACTCCAGGGCCAGGTCCACTGAGCAGCTCTGCTGAGCCCACGTGCAGTGCCCACGTGTGATGTCAGGTCCTGGGGGCCCCTCCTGTGTCAGGTGGAGACACAGCTGAGCACTGAGCTCAGCACAGCTCCAAGGGCTCACACCTTGGCTGAGGGAACCTCCAAGGGGGCCGTGAGCTGCAGCGAATCGTGGTGGACAAGTTCATGGTGACTGGGGTCAGAGGGCAGTGAGGGAAGGGCTGGGGCCTGGTCACCTATGATGCTGCCTGCATCCTGCTGACCAGAGCCCAGGTACAGAGGGAGCCCCATGAATCCTAAAAGTGCAGAAACAACCCAGTCAGAATGGCTCACAGATTGATTGTCAACCTATGAACCAAGAGGTAAAGGTTCAATTCCCATTCGGGGCACATGTCGGGGATCTGAGAAACATCCCCAGTGTGGAGCATGCAGGAGGCAGGCAACCAATAATTCTCTCTCATCATTGATGTTTCTATCTCTCTCTCCTTTCCTCTCTGAAATCAATTAAAATTTTTAAAATAAATAAATACATAAAAATGTTGCAGATTTGATTCACAGTAGAGTCATATATGGGAAGCAACTGATCAATATTTCTCTCTCACATCAATGTTTCTCTACTTCTATCTGCCTCCTTTACTTTCCCTCTAAAAATGAATGAATATATCCTTGGGTGGATAAAGAAAACAATATTTATATCTATATATTTAAGTACATCTACAAATACATCTTTATCTATAAATCAATGAACATATTCTTAGGTAAGGATAAAGAAAAGAAGATCTATCTATGTCTATCTCTGTCTCTATATCTATATCTATATCTATATCTATATCTATATCTATCTATGTCTAAATCATCTCTAATAATAAAAGCGAATATACTAATTAGACCAGATGTCCTTCAGGACGTCCTTCCAGACAAAGCCACAGAGGTGTTGGGGGCCTGGCACCTTTCACAAATTTCCTGCATCCAGCCTGTAGTATATCTATATCCATGGGAGCAGAGGCAGGGGTTTTAACCAAAGGAGTAACTGATTGTTACCACATCCTACTTCCTGACCACCTCCTGCAGCACAGCCCCTGGTGTGGAAGGAGAGGGCCCTGGGCACGGTGAACAGGACCCCAAGGAGGGCCTGGTTCTCTGAGGGCACAGTCAGCACCTCCTTCCAGGAGAAGCCCCAGAGACCAGGACCTCCCTCACATCTTGCCCTTTGTATGTGCAGACACCTCCCATATGCAAATGCACACACGGTCACCAGACACACACACAGTTGGGATCCACTTAAATGCAGGGCCTCCTCACCCTGGAGAATACTTTCTGGGGGACGAGGACCTCACTTGCAAGACATGACTCCCATGTGGCTCTTCCTCTTCCTGCTGTCAGCTCCCAGATGTGAGTACTCAGGGCTTAGTCGTGAGGAGATGGGGACCCTGCATCTGAGCCCAGAACTCACTGTGTTCTCTCTGTCCCAGGTGTCCTGTCCCAGGTGCAGCTGCAGGAGTCGGGCCCAGGACTGGTGAAGCCCTCACAGACCCTCTCCCTCACCTGCTCTGTCTCTGGATTCTCCATCACAACCAGTGGTTACTACTGGAGCTGGATCCGCCAGCCCCCAGGGAAGGGGCTGGAGTGGATGGGGCGCATAAGTAGTGGTGGGAGCACTTACTACAGCCCCTCCCTGAAGAGCCGAACCTCCATCTCCAGAGACACGTCCAAGAACCAGTTCTCCCTGCAGCTGAGCTCCATGACCACGGAGGACACGGCCGTGTATTACTGTGCAAGAGACACAGTGAAGGGAAGTCAGTGTGAGCCCAGGCACTAACCTCCCTGCAGGAAGATCTCTGACCACCAGGGTGCGCACAGGGTCCCTGAACACAAGGACCATCCCAGCAGCAGGTGCAGTTGGAGGTCTGGGCTGGTTCCTGTGTTGTTTCCTCTTCATGTCACAGTTTCCCTCATGGAACCTCTGGATCCTGATTCTTCGCTGACGTCTGAGTCTCTGAGTTAGAAAGTCTGTTGTAAAGAGAGACAACTTCCTCCTGTGAACAAAAGGCAGAGAGTCTCTTTCATACACACTTTGGCCCTAAAGTGTTTTATCATCAAATCTTCTGACCCACGTCACCTGAATCTAACAAGAGGCTCCAATGACTCAACAGTGCAGCTCCCCTGAATGCTGGACCGTGGGTCCCACATGTGTGTGACCCCAAAGCTGCAGAGTAAGGACCCACAGGGTGACAGTCCTGGTCTTGTCCTCATGCTCACAGCACCCAGAGGAGTGGACACCATGCAGAAGCAGAGGCACAGCAGCTGGTACAGATGTTCATGACACACACACACCAAGGGGACGTGGGATGGTTATTATGCTCCTGATTGAAACCCCTGAGAAGCACAGGAAAGATCACTCAGCAGGTCAGACCTGCTTGGATGGAGACTGGAAAGGAGAGGGCGCAGGGCTTTTATTTTGGTGAGGTGGTGGGGGAGGGGGAGGAATTCTGCTTCCAGGGACTTGTGTGGTTTCAATCTCCCAATAACTTCTACAGAGAAAACTATGGCCTCCTCCCTGGCGCCTGTGCACTGCTTTCCCTGTGGCCCCTGTAGTCCCAGGTCCAGGTTTGCCGCCCCATGAACCTTCACCTCCTCAAGGCCCTGCAACCAGCTGGGCAGCCTCTACTACCTCGCAGGACAAATCACTTCAAGAGACCTCAGTCTCCCTCCAGACGACTGTGAGTCCCAGTTGGCAGCAGCAGAGAAAGGGACTCAGCTAGAGGAGGCAGATGCTGCTGGAAAAGTTCCAGCCCCCAGAGCCCAGGTTCCCAGTGCGAGTGCAGGGGGCTGGCACAGCTGGTGCAGCAGCAGCTGGTGATCCTGAATCCTGAGGACATTGTGCCCTGGACCCCTGCACCCTCCGCCTCTGACTACTGCTGCTGGACCCCAGCCTGGTGGTGAGGGAGAGGCGGCGGAGCCTCAGGAGTCTCAGTGCTTTGGAGGCTTTGAGGTTTGTGAGGACATGGTGCCTATGGGTCCCATGACCCCGGTCGCACTGCTCCCAGAGGGCAGCGCTGGTGGGTTCAGACACGGGGCCTCCATGGAGGAGAAAGAGCAGAACAGAAACCCTGTGAGATCGTGGCCGCGAGGCACCACGCGCTGCGGAAGGTGTGTGAGCGCAGTGATGGTGCAGCGTCTGTGCTCAGCACAGAGGGCGTTTGGAGATGGTGGGACCGCGTTTGGGTGTGTTTCCCCCAGGGGACCTGGCTGCTGCAGGAACATGTTGTCTGCGGGCGGTCCCTGGCGTCCCCCAGAGATACTGGAAGAGCTGGGGCGCAGCATGGCGCGGGCTGGAGGCCGAACGCTGTCCCCTGGGGGTCCCTGGAGCGTGTCCTGTGGGAGCCGCTGGGGGCGGCGCAGTGTGGAACCCAAAGGACATGGTTCTGTCCAAGAGCCGAGCAGGAATCATAAGCGCCTCCCAAGGGCTCATCCGAAGTTTTGGAAACGGACGCGGGCGCAGTGGTCACTGAGAGACAGGAGACCGAGATGGAGATGGAAACCGCTCTGGAGGCCAAGGAAAAGCTGCAGAAGGGGAAGGGCGGGGTCTGACCACAGAGATGAGATGGAGGAGGCTCCTTCCGAGAGAAGGGTCAGGAGGAAAACGTGCATCTGGGACTGCCTCCCACCCGCTCACCAGGAGCCCAGAGGCACAGAGCTGCTGAGGGCGCAGCAGACCCGCTGCAGGTCCTCTCCCCGAACCCCGCTGGGGCCTTCGGACCTCGGGTTAGAACAGGGTAGCAGGGGGGGATGGGGTCCCTTCCCAGGGCGTCCAAGGACTGGCTCCCTCCCCATTTTTTCCCCCTGAAAATTCCGGTCAACCATTACTCCCCAAAAAGGGCAACTGAGGAAGATGGTTGCAAGGTGGCTGTGGTCGAACAGATGTCCCGGCCCGGACTTGGTCTCAGATGGGGGTGAGAGAGAGAGAGAGAGAGAGAGAGAGAGAGAAAGAGAGAGAGAGATGACCAGATGGCCCTGCCCGGACTTGGTCTAAGGCAGGGAAGTGGGATCATTGGGCCAAATGGGAGTTCCATTTTTAATTTTTAGATGGAACTCCATATTGTTTTCCATAATGGCTGCACCGGTTTGCCTTGCTAATGGACCAAATAAACTGTTGAACAAAAATAGACCCACAGACATAGAAGCATGAACAGTCCATGGAACCCCAGAGTGGAGGGTGGGGAGGTTGGGTGGGAAGAGATCAACCAGTGAACTTGTTTGCATATATGTCTGACCTGTGGACACTGACAATGGGGTATCCTGATTTCATAATCAGTGTTGGATCTCTGAGGAGGGAATGCGAGCCAGCGGGGAGAGGATAATGTGCAGAAAATGGGGAACTATGTAATACTTTCAACAGTAAAGATTAGGAGAGAGAGGACATTCTGTTAACTATCCTGGCATCCAGTCCCTGCCTTGCTCTCTCCCACCTCCATGTCACTCCTCACCTTCCCTCCTTAACTTCAAATGCACAAATGGAGCTGCAAACGGTTATTTTCTGGAGCATTTGAGGTTTTGCTGCCCCTCAGTTGTCATCAGTTTGGCTCCAATAAAAATTTATAAAATATTCTCTACATGTTAGGACATTTCTTATACCAAAGTATTGCCTTTTCCTCATTTACAACATACGTTCATACACCTGTTTTCTCTGTGTGGAGTGGGGAGTTCACACAATTATTAAAAAACCTGCCAACTAAACAGGGTGAATTAGTTCTAAAGAGTTTGCACCCCTTGGTGTGGGCACTGATGCAGCAACCACTGAGCCCCACCAGCCAGGGATCCATGTGTAAATGATGGACATTCTCCCAATTTGAGGGGCTGGGAAAACAGGGATTTTGCACATGCATGGAAGGAAGTTGAGTGTAATCTGTGGTTTCTGGAGGCAGCTGCGTGCTTGTGGCAGGGACCACAGTTTAGAGACTGAGGCTGCGGCCATAGTCTCCAGCCCAGTCTCTCCTGCCTCCTCACATGTAGAGGTTCGAGTTATCATAGGGGCAGGAATAGAATGTGGGGAACCGGATAGAATTGTATGACATAGTCATCCTGCTCTGTTCACCGTGATTGTTTATTCTGATTGGAGAAGGCACCTTCTAGCCTGGCTGGCAGCCGCACTGGGACCTGGGAGCTCACCTGGAAGTGCAGCCCCTCCTCCCCATTTGGAGCTGCCGATCATCCTGGAGATGAACAACTTTCCTGCAGGAACCAGCCCGCCAGCCCTTGAAGGTCCCAGCCCTCTGCTCTCTGTCATCTGCCCCTTTGGCAGAGCCTTTGGCTACTTCCCACTAATCTTCTATCCTTTCACTCAGTATAAGCAGCTGGCTTATGGGGGCTGCAAAGCAAATTTTAAGGGGTGACCTGCTGCTCCCCCATATTGCCCGCATTATTGGAATGAATGCCTGTATATGATTCACCCCTGTCTCTGCTCATTTGACTCAAGTAGTGACAGGTAGTACAGACCATGCACTGTCCGATTACAAATTTGTGTGTGTAAGTTGTGATTGGGGACAACAACAAAAAGAACCTTTCAGTTTCAAAATAAAAGCATCATCAAATGCAAATTCTTATTCCTAAACCCCAGAAAGGCAAAATGGCACATGGCGGGTGAAGGAGAGCGAGAGGAAGCCCCATCCACGCGCCTCTGGGGGAGCACCCCTGGGTCCTCATCAAACCCCCGAGGAAGAAGGACTCTGAATCCTGGAGGCTGCCCCCAAAGGAATGGGGTCAGGATGACAGGTCTCAGGAAAAGTGGGAGGAAGTGGGGTCAGAACTGGACCGCTTGTGGCCCGCATCCTTTCCCATCTTGGGTCGCCCGTAGGATGACAAGGTCAGGCATGCAGCCCAGGGTCCCAGCTGCACCTTATATGCAGACTCCATGCAAATGGGGCTCTCTTCCTGCTCATAAAAGGGGGCCCTTGCCCGGCATGTTGGGGAGACACCCAGAGCCAAGTTCCTGAGACAGGACCCCAGTGGCTCCACCATGGACTTGGTGCCAAGCTGCGTTTTCCTCCTGATCATTTCTCAAGGTCGTTATTAGGAGTGGGGAGCGCTGAGACCTGTGCCTGTGCCTGTTGGTGCTTCCATGTGATTCTCAGTCCACCTTGTGTCTCTGTGTTTACAGGTGTCCAGTGTGAGGTGCAGCTGGTGGAGTCTGGGGGAGGCCTGGTGCAGCCTGGGGGGTCTCTGAGACTCTCCTGTGCAGCCTCTGGATTCACCTTCAGTAGCTACTACATGCACTGGGTCCGCCAGGCTCCAGGGAAGGGGCTGGAGTGGGTCGCATACCAGTACATTAGTAGTGATGGCAGAAATTACATAAACTATGCCGCCTCTGTGAAGGGCCGCTTCACCATCTCCAGGGACAACGCCAAGAACACGCTGTATCTGCAAATGAGCAGCCTGAGAGCCGAGGACACGGCTGTGTATTACTGTGCAAGAGACACAGTGAGGGGAAGTCAGTGTGAGCCCAGACACAAACCTCCCTGAGGAGACAGCAGGGCTGGGCTGCAGGGAGCATCCAGGACACCAGGGGGCGCTCAGGACCAGCAAACCCAGGGTCCCAGCTCAGAGGCTGTCCCTGGAGGGTTGTGCAGGCTTCCTATTGGGGTCAATGCTTTCTTCCCTCCTAGTGTCCCTGGGGCAGATCCTCTTCCTTCTTTGTGTCTCTAATTAGATTCTCTGCAGGAAAAAAGCAGGAAGTGGCTGTGTGTCAGATCTGGTTGACTTCTCATCTGGGTCCTTCCTGTCACCATGTGCCTGATGTTGGCTCTCTGGGTTGACAAGGAAAACTTTCTAGGGATTTCAGTCCCCTCACTGAGAGCGATGTCCCCCACCCTCCACACCAGGGGTCCTCAGACTTTTTAAACAGGGGGCCAGTTCACTCGCCCTCAGACTGTTGGAAGGCCGGACTATAGTTTAAAAAAAAAAAACTATGAAGAAATTCCTATGCACACTGCACATATCTTATTTTGAAGTAAAAAAACAAAACGGGAACAAATACAGTATTTGTATTTGCATGTGGTCCGCGGGCCGTAGTTTGAGGACCCCTGCTCCACACAGTGCTGTGCATGGAACACGGAGTCCAGGCCCAAACCTCACCTGAGGATGATCAGTCCCTCGTTCTGCCCCGGGAGGAGCTCTTTGGGGGCAGTTAGCTGCTTGCCTCTCACTGACATGGCTGCACATGGAGGTCTAGGTTCTGACCCTGCAGGTGCTGCCTCTCTGTGAGCCTGAAAGCACCCACCTCTCTGTGTGGGCCAGATGGAGGCAGGAAGCCCTGCTGGGCATGTTCCTCGTGGATCCCAGAACCTGGTCCCGGGGGACGTGTACCAACACCTGTCCCACTTCCCCTGGAGAATCCACCTGCATCCTGAGAACCTGCTGAAAAGAGAACTGGTCCCACCCACCTCTGCTCTGCCTCCAGCTCTGCAGACACAACCCCACCCTCATCCTCCATCCTCGGCCACCCACACTCTTAACCCATGGGGCCTGCACAGGATTCGGGTGCTCTGCCCTCTCCTTCTTGCCCTGGTAGGTGTTGCCTTAAATGCAGCCCCACCTCATCCCCTCATGCCCATCTCCTGTGCCAGGTCCACCATGAGACCCCAGGTCGACCTGAAATGACCTCAACTGCCCTGCTTAGACCACATGCAGTGCCCACGTGTGAGATCAGGTAGTGCGGGCCCCACCTGTGTCAGATGAAGACACAACTGAGCACTGAGCTCAGAGCACCTCCAGCAGCTCACACCTTTGCTGAGGGAACCTCGAGGGGGGCCATGAGCTGCAGAGCATCGTAGTGGATAAGTACGTGGCCACTGGGATCAGAGGGCAGCCAGGCAAGGGCTGGGCCTGGTCACCTATGATGTTGCCAATGTCTCGCTGACCAGAGCCCAGTACACAGGGAGCTCTGTGAATCGTAAAATGCAGGAGGAGCCCAACCAGCATGGCTCACTGGTTGAGCATCGACCTATGAGCCAGGAGGTCACCATTCGATTCCCAGTCAGGGCACATGTCCAGAATTCGGGAAACATCCCCAGTGGGGGGCATGCAGGAGGCAGCCAACCAATAATTCTCTCTCATCATTGCTGTTTCTATCTCTCTCTCTCTTCCTCTATAAAATCAATAAAAAACTTTTAAAAATAAATAAATACATAAAAATGTTGCAGATTTGATTTGCAATAGAGTTATAATGGGAGGGAACTGATCAATATTTCTCTCTCACATCAATGTTTCTCTCTTAACTCCTCTCTCTCCTTTACTTTCCCTCTAAGAATGAATGAATATATTGTTGGGTGAGGATAAAGAAAACAATATCTATATCTATACCTTTATGTACATCTAAAAATACATCTACATTTTTATCTCTACCTATCTCTACTTCTACATCTATAGCTATGAATCAATGAACATATTCTTAGGTAAGGATAAAGAAAAGATCTAACTATGTCTATCTCCATATCTATATCTATGCCTAAATCATTTGTAATAATAAAAGCATAATTAGACTGGATGTCCTTCCACACAAAGCTGCAGAGATGGCGGGGGCCAAGCCCTTTGCATGAACATTGTGCATTGGGCCTCTAGTATATCTATATCTATATCTATATCTATATCTATATCTATATCTATATCTATATCTATTTCTATATCTAAATCTATATCTATATCTATATCTATATCTATATCTATATCTATATCTATATCTATATCTATATTTATATCTATTTCTATATCTATTTATATTCATGGAAACAGAGCCTCATTGATTTTATCCCTAAGGAGTTACAGATTGTTCCCACATCCTAATTCCCTGACCACCTCCTGCAGCATAGCCCCTGGTGTGGAAGGAGAGGTCCCTGGGCACGGTGACCATGACCACAAGGAGGGCCTGGTTCTCTGAGGGCACAGTCAGCACCTCCTTCCAGGAGAAGCCCCACAGACCGGGACCTCCCTCACCTCTTGCCCTTTGTATGTGCAGACACCTCCCATATGCAAATGCCCACACGGCCACCAGACACACTCACAGTTGGCATCCACTTAAATGCAGGGCCTCCTCACCCTGGAGAATACTTTCTGGGGGACGAGGACCTCACCTGCAAGACATGACTCCCATGTGGCTCTTCCTCTTCCTGCTATCAGCTCCCAGATGTGAGGACTCAGGGCTTAGATGTGAGGAGATGGGGACCCTGCATCTGAGGCCAGGACTCACTGTGTTCTCTCTGTCCCAGGTGTCCTGTCCCAGGTGCAGCTGCAGGAGTCGGGCCCAGGACTGGTGAAGCCCTCGCAGACCCTCTCCCTCACCTGCTCTGTCTCTGGATTCTCCATCACAACCACTTATTCCTACTGGAATTGGATCCGCCAGCCACCAGGGAAGGAGCTGGAGTGGATTGGGCGCATAGATTATGATGGGAGCACTTACTACAGCCCCTCCCTCAAGAGCCGAACCTCCATCTCCAGAGACACGTCCAAGAACCAGTTCTCTCTGCAGCTGAGTTCTGTGACCGCCGAGGACATGGCCATGTATTACTGTGCAAGAGACACAGTGAGGGGAAGTCAGTGTGAGCCCAGACACAAACCTCCCTGAGGGAGACAGCAGGGCTGGGTTGCAGAGGACTCTCAGGCCACCAGGGGGTGCGCAGGAAAAGCACTGGGACCAGACCAGGAGTAGGTGGAGAGTTGAGCAAAGATACTATTTCCTGCTCTGTCTTAAATTAGTTTTGCTCAGAGGCTCAGCCACAGAGCTCACAGAAAGCCCTGTCCTATGTACAGTTTTAGGGATTTTATTTGAGAACAAAAAGGGGGCTCTGTCATAAATCTGACAAAACTCGGTGACTGACAGGACCCTCACAGGAGGCTCTGAGCACACATCCTCCCTGGGCAGTCCTGGGTGTGGGCACGCCCAGGCTTATGACTTCTTTACTAAAAGGCTCATCTTTGCCTTAAGCACCCCGTCCATTGTTCCTGTGCATCTGGGTTAACACACCTTTGACATCAGCATGACCACACTCAGGAGAGCACGTCTTGACCATCTGTGTGTCCACTTTGGAGACTTAGCTATTAGTCCCTTTGCCCATTTTTCAATTGTGTTGTTGTCTTCCTTTTGTTAAGTTGTATGAGTTCCTATACATTTTGGAATTAACCCGTTAGCAGATGGACCCCTGCTGTTGCAAATGGTAAGAGTTCTTTCTTTTTCATGGCAGCATAGTATTCATGGTGTAGATGTACCACAGTTTTTTTATCCAATGGTCTGCTGACTGGAACTTAGGCTCTTTCCAAAGCTTAGCTGTTGTAAATTGCACTGCTATGAGCATAGGGGTGCATGCATTCTCTCTGATGAGTGTTTTTGGTTTCTTAGAATGTATTCCTAGAAGTGGGATTACTGGGTCAAATAAAAATTCCATTTTTAATTTTTTGAGGAAACCCCATACTGTTTTCCATAATGGCTGCACCAGTCTGCATTCCTAATGGACCAAATAAACTGATGAACAAAAATAAACCCAAGACACAGAAGCGTGAACAGACCACGGAACTTCAGAGGGAAGGGTGGGGAGTGTAGGTGGGAAGAGATCAAACTATGAACTTGTCTGCATATATGCCTAACCGTTGACACAGACAATGGGGTGGTGGGGGCCTGGGGAGGGAATGGGAGTGAGAGGGAAGAGGATAATGGGGAGAAGGGGGACCTATGTAATACTTTCAACAATAAAGATTAGAAAAGAGAGAGAGAGAGAGAGAGAGAGAGAGAGAGAGAGAGAGCCTCCTGTTCACTATTCTGGCACCCAGTCCCCACCTTGCTCTCTCCCACCTCCATGTCATCCCTCACCTTCCCTCCTTAACTTCAAATGCACAAACACAGCTGCAAACAGTTATTCTCTGTAGCATTTGAGGTCTTGCTCCCTGACAGTTGTCGTCAGTTTGGCTCCAATAAAATCTTATAAACATTCCCTACATGTTTAGACATTTCTTACATCAACATGTTGTACCACATACATTCATACACGTTTCTTCCCCGTGAGAAGAGGAAAGCGCACACAATTATTATAAACCTGCCACTTCGAGAGGATGAGGTCTAAAGCGTTTCCTGTGTTGGAGATAAAACACATTTGTGGATGTTGTCATGGACATTAGGTTCCCTTCCTTAGGAACAAGGCTTCCCCAGCTGCGCCCGTCGCCCCTGTGACACTTTGGCAGGTTGCCCTTGGTTGTTGAATCGGCATAAAATCCACAACATAAAGTGAACCACATTGAGGTAGTTGACATAAGAACATCCAAACCTGTGGAGAATTTTTTTGAGAGTTTATTGGAGCCGCTCTCTCCCTCCAGGGAGCCTGCCTGTGCCATTCCCTTCCCTCTTCTTCCCCCACAGGCACATTTCTCCTAAACTCCAATGGACCTCACGGGACTTGCAGCCAGGGGGGCAGTGGGTCCAGGGCTAACTCCTTGAACCTGTCTCCCAGGCCCTTTTTCTCTGATGTCCCAGTGAGCCAGGCCATCCAGCATCCGCTCTCCTGCTCCTTCGATGCCCTTCCCGTTCCACGGTCCTAGGCATGTTTGCTATCCCCAACACACGCTTGTGAGCTTGTCTACACATTGTCTCTTGATTGAAATCTTTCCCTCAAGAAGACAAGAATCGAGATCTCACCAACTCGCTTATAACACTATTTCAATGTGTCATTTCCTTTATTAATATCATTCAATGGTTATGGACTCTCTGTAGCCCTTGGGGAAAATTCAATAGAAATATTCAAATAAAGTTGAGGAAATTTTCTAGAAAGTAAAGAAGTAAGACAAAGAGATGAAAAGGGGTCAAAGGGTGTAAAGAAAGACAGAAAAAAATAAAGTTTATTTGAGCCAAACTTGATCACCAGAACAGCAAGCCCAGCTTTTTCTGTCCCCCGGATCCGGTGTCAGCAAGTCCAAGAATGAAATCAGGGACCAGAAGATTTAAACAAAAGGGTGGAGCATTTATTACAAGCAGATTCAGGCTCCCCGCAGGG
>NW_005871800.1:0-4860 GCF_000147115.1 Myotis lucifugus | reverse complement strand
ACCAAACTCCTCCTCCACCTTTCCTCCTGGATCCAAAGGTTTTCTAGCTTCACTCTGGGTGAGATGTGCATCCGGAGCATGTAGAGAGCTGAGGAGCATCCATGGGACCCCCTGCGACCATACCGACCTCTGAGGACTTGCGCAGGAAACAGAGTCACACAGATACATTGTCACACACAAGGAGTCAGTCACACACACACACACACACACACACACACACACACAGTCACACACACAGTCACATACACAGTCACACACAGTCACAAACAATAAGACACACAGACACACAGTCACAACAGTCACACACACAGTCACACGTACACACACACACAGTCACACACTCATTTCTGGAAAATACATGCATTCACACATGAGCAGTAATACAAAACCATTCATGTCCTTATACACTGTCCTTTATGAATTCTATATTAGAAAATTGGGTTACCCTAACCAATTTGGCTCAGTGTATAAAACATTGGCCTGCAAAATGAAGGGTCCTGGGTTTGATTCCTGTCAAGGGCACATACCCCAGTGGGTGACATGCAGGAGGCAGCCAACCAATGATTCTCTCTCATCATTGATGTTTCTATCTCTCCATCCCTCTCCCTTCCTCTCTGAAATCAATAAAGAAATATTTCTTTTCAATTGCTTAAAAATAAAAAATGGGGTTATATTTCATTCTCTTGGATGCCATATGATATAAATATGAGGTCTGCAAGCAACGATTATTTCAACACTGACCACACCTGTGAAGATCAACAGTTGCATTTCTCAGTCCACTTAGTAGAAGCTCAAATTAGGAATTTGACCCCAACTTTGCTAGATTGCTACAAATTTTAAAATGTAATTGAATTAATAGTGAAAAACTTCCACCAAATAAAAGTCAAGGACCAAATGGACTCAAGGGTGAATTCTACCAGAATTTCAAATAGAACTTGATAACTTTCTATTAACTCTTCTTGAACTCTTCCAAGAATTAAAGAAAGAGACAGCACTTCCAAACAGATTTCTTGAGGTGACCATTACACTCATATCAAAGTCAAGTAGAAACAAACAAAAATGACAGGTCAATATCCCTGATGAAATTACATGCAAAAACCTCAAAAATATGCTAGGAAACTAAACTGCAAACTGAAAGGATCATCCTCCATGATCAAATGGGAAACCATCCTAGCATCCAAGGACGAATCAACATATGTAAATCAGTAACTGTGCTACATCTCATCCACAGAATGAAGAATAAAGTATACCATCCTATAAATAGATACGGAATAAAGCCTTTAAAATTGAAAATTACTTCTGAATTAAAATTCTTAGCAGATTAGTTGTAGAAGCGATGGACCTCAATATACTAAAGGCCACATTTGAAAACCCTAGAAAGGTTAGGAACCAGTTCTCCCTGCAGCTGAGCTCCATGACGACCGAGGACACAGCTGCGTATTACTGTGCAAGACACAATGAAGGGAAGTCAGTGTGAGCCCAGACACAAACCTTCCTGAGGAGACAGCAGGGCTGGGCTGCAGGGAGCTTCCAGGACACCAGGGGGCGCGCAGGGTCCCTGAACACAAGCACCATCCCAGCAGCAGGTGCAGTTGGAGGTCTGGGCTGGTTCCTGAGTGACTTCCTCTTCATGTCACAGTTTCCCCCAGGGAACCTCTGGATCTTGATTTTGCATGTATGTCTGAGTCTCTGAGTGAGAAAAGTCTGTTGTGAAGATAGACAACTTTCTCGTGTGGCCAAACCACAGAGAGTTTCTTTGGGAAAGTCTTGTGTCCAAATAATAATCATCGAATCTTCTGACCCTGGTCTCCTAAATCCAACCAGAGGCTCTGTTTACTCAACAGTGCAACTCAGCCCCACAGAGCTCAGGGTCCCAGGCAGCAGGATGGGAGCATGTTAAACAGTGGGCACCAGAGTAATGTGACCCCAAAGCTAGAAAAGAAAAACCTTCGTGGTGAAGGTCATTGACTTGTCATGGTGCTCATAGCAACAAGAGTAGGTGTCACCAGGCAGAGGCATAGGGACCCACACCAGATTGGTACAGATGTCCAGGGTGACGACAAACACACATCAAGGTACATGAAATGTTTATTACATACATAACTAAATCTCTGAGAAGCACAGCAAAGGTCCTTCAGCAAGTCAGACCTGCTTTAATGGAGCAAGGAAAGGAGACTGGTTTGGGGCTTTTATTTTGGTGAGGTGGTGGGGAAGCAGAGGAATTCTGCTTCCAGGGGCTTATGTGGTTTCTACCTTTTAGTGACAAATGGAGAGGAGACAAATATTTCGGGTCAGATTCCCATGTGGGGGAGATGGAGAAGAGGCTAGGAATGAGCCAACCATTGTCAGCATTCAAATGTAAAGTAATATAATGTCTGGCCAGGTATTTTCCTTAAAATTTTTAATATATGACCAAAAATGAGATAAAGAGTCATTATTTGTTGACAACAACAACGTCTACAGAAAGGAGTGCAAGAACTATTATAAGTGAGCCAGTGGTGTTGATGAGGATGAGGGTGATGATGATGATGGTGATGGTGGTGATAAAAATGATAATGGATATGATGACAACAATGGACAGAGACAGGGGTCCTGGTCCCATGAAATGAAGGCTCCTCATACAGACACACCATCACCATGGCTCCTGCAATGAGCGGTGTCCACCCTTTCCCAGCAGTGTTGAGAGATTTCATTGAAGGGACAGCAATGAATCATGCAGCTTCAGGAATCCATGTTGAGATCATATCAGTAATGACTTCAAATGTATCCAAGTCCTAATTCCATGCACCAGGGAAGGTGTCACCTTCTAGAACAGAAACACTGAGAATCTGAATGTAGAAAACAGGGGTCCTCTTCCCACCAGTTTGCAGTGACATGTTCCTTATTGCTCTTGACACCTGCCTGCATGATCCTAAACGTTTCTACTTCAATCAACTCCTGCTCATCATTATTCAGGTATTTCCTATGATGACATGAGCTGTCTGTACCTCATGCCCTGCACTTCCTTCTGGGCCTTCACTGGAGGAGGCTTTAAAACCACATGTCCAGTAACTCTCTGTCCATGAGCATCAGGCACATTTCTGTCATGTGACTCAAATCAAGTCCAGCTTCCTCCCCTCAACCAGTTCCACAGTCATGTCCACATTTATGGGTAGTTTCCCAGCAGCGCTCCCCTTGGTACCAGCACCTACTCAAGCCCCCATGGCTGCTGTAGCCAATCCACATGGGCAGTGGATGCTCACAATTTCCTAGGGAATTCTTTGTAAAATCACCCAAAACAGGTGCCAATAAAGAAAATACTGATGTATTGAACTTTAATAAAAATAAAACATTTGTCCCACCAAGAATTTCATCAAGGATATTCAATGACAAGTTTAACATGAGATTATATTTCAGAATCATGTGCCTGATGGGAGAATGTGTGTATTACACATTAAGGATGTTGTATGTTATGGGGGAGAGCCCACCACCATCTGACCACAGTGACCACCAAGGGGAAGTGCAGAGGGAGATTGGAAGGGAGGGATTCACTCAGGGTTTGAAGTTCCATTTCCTGTGCGAAATTCTACTGTGGAATTCTTCTCACTCATCTCCCTATAAATCCCAACATCACTGATGACACTAGACTGAGAAAACAACTCAATCTCCTTCTACCATCATTTCAACATATGAATGATACTATGTTGTGCACATACATGATCACTGCTTTTATTTCATGTCTTCTCTCCACTTAGTGCCATGACTATTTTTGATGTAACTATTTGGTGTCTCAGCAATAGGCCGTGAACTTGCATAAAGGAAGAATGTGCACAGGAAGCTCACACGTGTCAGAATGGCGGCCATCAACAAATCAACAAATGACAAGTGCTGGCCAGGATGTGAACAAAAGGGAACTCTTATACTCTGCTGGTGAGAATACCAACTGCTGCAGCCATGATGGAATGCAATATGGAGTTTCCTCAAAAAATTAAAGATGGAACTGCCAATTGAGCAAGTGATCCCACTTTTAGGAATATATGCGGAGGGACCCCAAACACCAATTTGAAAAAATGTATGAACAATTATATTCATAGCAGCACAATTTGTATTAGCTAAGATCTGGAAACAGCCCAAATGCCCATGAGTAGCTGAGTGGATTAAAAAGCTGTGGTATATTTATGCCATGGAATGCTATGCAGCAGTAAAACAAAAGGATCTCTTATGCTTTGGGACAGCATTGAGGGACCTGGAGAGTATCATGTAAATGAAATAAGGCAGTCAGAGAAAGACAAGTATCACATGATCTCACTCATATGTGAAATGTAATTAACAAAATAAACTGATGAAGAGAATGGATCCAGAGACCAAGAAGCAAGGAGCAGACTGGGGAATCTCAGAGGGAATCGTGGTCGGGTGGGTGGGTGGGTGGGAAGAGGGCAATGAACAAACTCGTATGCATATGTGCATCATCCAGGGACACAGACAATAGGTTGGTGAAGACCTGGGCACTCAGGGCCGGGCTAGAAGGTGTCAATGGGGGATGAAGGGAGCATGTGTAATACCTTCAACAATAAAGGTATAATTTAAAGAAAAAGAATTAGGACTTGGACCCTCGGATTCCCACTGAACATGGTCCCTGTGTCACCCACCTTCTCTCAGGTGGGGTCAAGACCTCAGCTATGAAATACTCTGCCTCATGAATATGCAAAAGAGAGGAGGTAGACCAGGTTAAATATGGGTCAGTCTGTGCCCTGAGGGCATCACCCACAGACACACCCTCCCCTACAGAAGTGCTCACAGCACAGCCCTCAGCATGGACTGGAGCTGGAGAACCCTGCTCCTGGTGGCCATGGCGACAGGTAAGGGGCTCCTGTCCTGGGT
>NW_005871799.1:331834-338198 GCF_000147115.1 Myotis lucifugus | reverse complement strand
AGGACTCTGCTGCCTCCGCTACCCTCCGTGGCTCCTTAATGTACAGTGCGCCTCCCTGCCTCGGCAGTACATCTGACGATCTCCCTCTTCCCTCAGTGTGAAAGGAGACTGAAGAAAAAGGGGTCGCTGCCCCCCAAGTACGCCTTGGAGCTGCTCACCATCTACGCCTGGGAGCAGGGCAGCGGGGCCACAAGTTTTGACACCGCCCAAGGTTTCCGGACGTCCTGGAGCTGGTCACCCGCTATCAGCAGCTCTGTGTCTTCTGGACAGTCAACTACAACTTCGAGAATGAGACTGTGAGGAACTTCCTACTGAAGCAGCTCCAGAGACCCAGGTGCCCCTCTCCTCCCCTCCCCTTTCCTCACCCTGATTCCCTCCACCCCTCCCTCCGCGAACTGGCTCCTCCTCCTGTGGGGGCCTGATTCATCCTCCTCCAGTGAAACTGCGGGAGGGGGTGCCAACCAACAGAGCCTCCTGCAGAGATACAGCCCCCGGGAGGCGGGAGGAAATGTCACCCAGAAGGAACAGGCGGAGGCCCCAGGCTCCAGGTCCCTGCATGGCATCCATCCTTCTCGGTCACAAGGAGAAGTGGGATTCGTTACCGCCTACGAGGCGGGGGCAAGTGTGTGCCTGAGAACTAAGTGTCATTCATAGGGCTGATGGATCCTACAGGCGTGTTACTGTCAGGTTTCACCTCCCCTTCCAGCACCGCATCCCCCAAAACCTTCATCCTCCAAGGATAAGAAGGCACCTCCGTTCAGCTGCTCGGAGTCACCAGCCAGGGACAAAAGCAGCGGAAGCAAAAGGAAAGGAAATGGGAGCAAAGGAAGGAGCATGGGGAGAGTCTAGGGAAGAAGAAAGAGAGAACAAGACACCCTGGGTTGCCTACCATGGGAGTGGCCGGCTTAGTAACATTCCATTGGGTTATGATTATGCGTCATCGGTCAGTTGGCCTGGCTTGGAGAAGATGTTTGTATGACGCCCTCACGTCTATAATAATTAGTAGCTTTCAAAACATTTTTGACAATTATTATTTAATTCCAGAAGATTACTTTGCACAGTATTAGTACCCTGAATTCTTGACGTCCAAGTAGTAAGGACACATTGCTTTATTGCTGAGAGGAGGATGGGCCCCCAACCCTGAGACCACTGACTCTAAGAAGCGGGCCCCTAACGCCTCCAACCCCTCCTCCAGGCCGGTCATCCTGGACCCGGCCGATCCCACCGGCGACGTGGGCGGAGGGAACCGCTGGTGCTGGCATCGTCTGGCGAACGAAGCTGCCGAATGGCTGTCCTCCTCCCTCTGCTTCAAGGATGGAACTGGAGGTCCCGTCCCGTCGTGGAAAGTGCCGGTAAGAATAACCTCCAGGCAGCCTGGTCTGGGGATGGCTCCGTGACAGGCTTCCATCAAAGAGCTTCTCCTGCTGTCACCACTTGGAATTTATTCAACCACAAGTGACAGCTCACCCACGTCAGGGGCTCGGGCATTGTTTGTTTGTGATTCTTCCCATTGTAAGAAATCCCAAGGCAGGCACCCCAGGACTCCCCTAAATCCCAAGGCAGGCACCCCAGGACTCCCCTAAATGCTTCCCCGTGAGCAGTTTCCCCGCTGTGGCACCATTTGCATTTCGTCTGGATCGTTCTTTGTGGTGGGGACTGTCCTGGGCCGTGTCAGATGCTGAGCGTCATCCCTGGTCCCTACCCCCTCGATGTGACGATGTCTCCGGAAAGGGCCTCTGGACCTCCAGGTGGCAGGTTCACCGTCCAGGCAGGAAGGACAGGAGGGGAAAGGTACCTGCTCAAGGGCATCTTCTCAGAAGCCTCATCCAGCAAGTTCTCTTCATGTCAGTGCCCAGAGCCGTCCTGTGGCATCTGCTACTTAAAAGTGACTCCAAAGTGGGGGGGAGGAGGGGGGGCCACGATGGGATTGGGTCAGCAACCAAGCGTCTGCCACACCTGCTCCTAGTGCCCCTCTCACCAGGACACCTGCCACCTGTACACTTGGTTCTCCCGCCAGGACCTTGCTCAAGGTCCCGTCAAAGCAGGGTTTCTCAGCCTCAGCACTAGTGACATCCTGGGCCAGATAGCCAGGTAATTCTTCACCACAGGGCTGTCCTGTGCATTATGGGATGTTGAGCAGCATCCCGTCTCCACCCACTTGATGCCACCCAGTTGTGACCATTAAAAATATCTCAAGACATTGCCTCATGCCCTGTGGGGGCCAAATCGCCTGAAAAAAACAGCCCTCCTCACTCCACTCCAGGGTCAACTGTAGTTATCAAGATCTGTGCTATCAACAAGCACCCCAAAATTATCCCTGGTAATATTTTACCCTCTCAGATACACTGCCTTCTTCTTTTTTTTTCCTGACCCTTTTAACCAAGGGGTTTGAATGCTTAGAACCCGTACTATTCTCACATGTCACTTCTTTCTTTCTAGACGGTGCAGACACCGGGAAGCTGTGGGGCTGGTGTCGGTCCTGTCATCAACGAGATGTTCTCGTACAGAAGTCGTGGAATCCTAGACTGAAAATGCTCGGAGAAACTTCTCGAGGTCACCTGGCAAGTGCTTTTGAAGAATCAGTTCACTGTGTAAATGCATATCCCAGATCCCTTCTCCCCACCCCCCACCCCCAAACTCCTTCCCTGGTTTCTTGGACGCCTCTTCAAATCAAGACTGCCATGTCCTTCCCAGAAAGTCTCGTACGCTCTCGCCTTGCTGGGCTCTCACTCCATGAGTGGCCTGCTTTATTAAAAATGTTTGCTCTCATCCGTATTTTTCCCATTAGCTCCTCCCTTTTCCTTCAAGTTTTAGAAGAGGATTCTTTCCATCTTCTGAGCGCGAAGCCCTTGACCTGCCCCTTGGTTCCCATAAGTCAGTGATCTTGCTTTCATAATCTCCCACCGCACCCCCCTCCCTCTGGGCTCAAACCCTACCTGTGCCTGCTGATCCAAGGCCTCCTAAGCCAGTAGTAAATCAGCCTCTTTAAGACCTTCAAACTCTCCTAAGCCTTGGATTACAAATGTTGAATATATTTATCTCCTGTTTCCTCCTCCTGAGCCTACCTTTAGTCCCGCACCCATAGTATCTTTTTGCCAAATCTAAAGGCTTTATCCTCTGGCTTTTCCTTCAAAGGTACTTGAAGATCTAAGTGTTTTAACCTCATATGTATCCTCTGGAAGTCTTATTACTGTCATGTATGCCAACTGCCATGTAATAAACAAAAATGTCTGGCCCTGGCCGGGTGCTCAGTGGTTAGAGCGTAGGCCCTCAGACCGAAGGGTCATGGGTTCGGTTCCCAGTCAAGGACATGTACCTTTGTTGAAGGTTCCCCACCCCTGGGGCACGTGTGGGAGGCAACTAATCGACGTGTCTCCCTCACTTCAATGTTTCTCTCTCTCCCCCTCTTCCCTCCCTTCCACTCTTTCTAGAAATCAGTGGGAAGAAGATCCTTGGGGTGAGGATTAAAAATAAACAAAAAAGAATATGCCTGGTCTTTACCCCCAGTTCCTAGCACAGAGTTTCAAAAACCCTTGCAGTTTCCTATCGGAGCGTCTTGTATTCATAATGAGCCCCTGCCAGCCAGCCATGAGTTTATGCTAATGAGGTCTGGGCTCTTACATTTCAGGGAGGGGTTGGCCATGCCAGAAAGATCAAGCCAGAAATGCCAAGAGGATTGAACTCCCAAGAGGAGGAGGGTTGGAGACTGAGCTCAAGCATGTGGCCAAGGATTGAATCACTCCTGCCAAGGATTGAATCACTCCTGCCTCTCCAATGAAACCCAATAACAACTCTGGACGGCCAGGCTCGAGCAGCTTCCTGGTCGGTAAATGCATCGATGTCTTGAGAAGATGGCACAACCTGACTCCACGGGACAGAGCTCCTTTGCCCAAGACCCTTCCAGACCTCACCCCCGATGTTCCTCTTCACCTGGCTGTTCCTCTGTGCCCTTGACAATGAAACGGTGACTGCAGGTAGAATGCTTTCCTGAGTTCTACGAGTCACTCTGGTGAATTACTGAACATGAATTTGGAGTCAAGTTAGACAGAAGTACAAGTGGTCTGGGGACCCCGCTTGTGACTGGCATCTGAAGTGAAGAGGGGACAGTCTTGTTGGGACCTTGCCCTTGAGCCGTGGGGTCTGCACCAACTCCGGGGAGGCTCAGGATTGAATTGAGTTGAATTGTAGGGCACCCAGTTGGTGTCCGAAGGTTGGCTTTAGAACACACACTGCTCCCGTCTAGAAGAAAACAAAGAAAACAGCTATGACTTGAGGTTAAAGAATGAAAGAATGACCACCCTAAGTTGACATCTACTCAGTCTACAACTAGGTTCCATTCCCTTCAAGCTGCACAACTTGTCCTAGACACATAGAGAGGGAACGATCAGACACCGCCCCCTCCTCCCAGGGGGAAAATGCACCCAGAGGGACTGAGACACCTACTTAACCTTAAACAAACATGAAGGGCCATTTACAACCGCGCTAAGTGACTTCCCCAGGCACCTCACAGGCAGGTAGGGACCATTCCATTCCGTCTTTCCTGCCAGTGTCTTCTCAGGATTCGGTAGACACTGAAGCTCCTCAAGAGCAAAGACAAGGAAGACCCCACAGTGATCAAGAAACGTGTGGTAGAAAAACAAAAGAAAGAAAGAAGCGAGTGGTCATTGGTCAGTGATGGCGAACCTATGACACGTGTGTCAGAGGTGACACGCGAACTCATTTTTTTGGTTGATTTTTCTTTGTTAAATGGCATTTAAATATATAAAATAAATATCAAAAATATAAGTCTTTGTTTTACTATGGTTGCAAATATCAAAAAATTTCCATATGTGACACGGCACCAGAGTTAAGTTAGGGTTTTTCAAAATGCTGACACGCCGAGCTCAAAAGGTTCGCCATCACTGTCATTGGTCATCATGAGAAGTAACAAGGGCACCGACCCTTTTTTCAGAAAATAATTGGCAACTAACAGTAATGAAGAGGAAATCTTTAAACCCAGCCTTTCTTGCACAAATTATATTTCAGGGGGAAAAAACCCAGCCATGACTGTTAAGGAAAACCATTTTGAACAGGAGACTACATTTACTCTATGTGGAAGGGATGACACATTAGAAGCCACCATTTTACAACTTCTGATGAAACAAATGATTTGGGCAGAGATTACCAATGGATGAAACCATTTGATGACATGCAGCTGGGGGCAGACTGTCACCTCCCAGGTCTATGGTTTCATCACAGCATCCAGAGAAGGACAGCCAGACACGGTGGTCCTGCTGGTGCGAGGCACACAGCACCATTCATTAAGTATTTTTGCCAAACAACAACCAAAAAAAGGCTAGTAATAAACAAAAGGAGTTCCCTGCCGTAACCGGTTTGCTCAGTGGATAGAGCGTCGGCCTGCAGACTCAAGGGTCCCAGGTTCGATTCCAGTCAAGGGCATGTACCTTGGTTGCGGGCACATCCCCAGTGGGAGGTGTGCAGGAGGCAGCTGATCGATGTTTCTCTCTGATCGCTGTTTCTAGCTCTCTGTCCCTCTCCCTTCCTCTCTGTAAAAAATCAATAAAATATACATATAAAAAAATAAAAATAATAAAAAGGAGCCCTAATCGGTTTGGCTCAGTGGATAGAGCGTCGGCCTTCGGACTGAAGGGTTCGATTCTGGTTCAATTCAAGGGCATATACCTTGGTTGCAGGCACATCCCCAATAGGGGGTGTGCAGGAGGCAGCTGATTGATGTTTCTCTCTCATCGATGTTTCTAACTCTCTATCCCTCTCCCTTCCTCTCTGTAAAAAATCAATAAACTATATTTTTTTAAAAATAAGCAAAAGGAATTGAGTTAGAAAGTTGAACATTCCAGAGAAAACGTGTAGCCCAGACAAACTTCAGAAGAGAGCAGCACAGGAAGGAGAACTGAGGACAGAGGTGGAAGGGTGTGCCCTCTCACAGCCTCGGAGGGAGACGAACCTGGAACAGAGCAAGAATCCAGCTAAGTGGGTTCAAGGTCAAGATTCCGGCCCATAGTCTACTCCCGGTTACCCTGGCAATGAGGGCCCCACTGACATCAGAGAAAGTCAGGGATGATTAGAAGCAGGGCCACACGTGGCGAGTGGCCAATGGCCCAGGAGGAGTTTGGGAAGAGTTTGATGGGCAGACCACGAACGAGACCACGAGTGGGGAGAATTCGTGGGTAAAAGGACTTTCTGGAGCCCGTATGCTGGGAGCCACAGCTGCTCTGCCGTGAGGCTCCTCTGACTGAGTTGGGTCCGATCTGAGCAGGCAAAATGTTGTCACTCTTCACTCTATTCTATTTTCTCTAAAATATATTTTTATTGATTTCAGAGAGGAAGGGGGGAGAGAGGAGAG
>NW_005871799.1:306928-331718 GCF_000147115.1 Myotis lucifugus | reverse complement strand
CCTGGGATGAGCCTCGGAAGCCGAAGGAAATTGAAAAAAGCTCTCCCAAGTGTAAACCTGGCCCCCTCGGAGTGGGAACCTGGCGGGAGGAAGTCGGCAGAAGCAGGATGTGGGGATCCTCGTGGCCCGACCCAACCGAAGGGGCCCACGGGGCCCTGCTTGCTCGCCTTGGGGCGCAGCTCCTCAGAACAGGAGCCGAGTCCAGGCCCCTGTCCCTTCCATGACTGCTGTGGGGCGGGCTGGGGGTTGCCAGGGTAACATCTCTGGTTCTGAGGGAGGAGGCGTCAGTTGATGGAGCGGGAAGACATCACCAGGAGAAGGGAAAGGCTCCGTTTTGGGGGGGGGCGAGGGATTTCTGGAAAAGAGACGCTTCCCCAAGGCCTGGCCATGATGATGTCCGGAATAATGGGAGAATGAGAGCCACGCAGACGGCTGACAGGGGAAGAGAAAATGCCACGAAGCCCACAGGAGGCCTGGGAGGCAGGTAGGGGTGTGTCAGGCACCATGACAGCCCCCCAAGGATGTCCACGTCCTAACCCCGAACCTGCGACTATGTTACCTGACGTGGCAGAGTGAAGGATCTTGGGATGGGGTGTTCTGGGTTACTCAGGTGAGCTCAATCGCTCTCCCAGCCCTAAAGCAGAGAGCCTGCCCCACCTGACGTGAGCGTTCCAGCGGAAGAAGAGGCAGAGCCATGAGCCAGGGCCTGTGGGCGGAGAATGACCCCAGCTGGCAGCAGCCATGACACAGGGACCTCAGGCCCGCAGTCACGTGGAAACAGACTCCAACCCGGGCGAGCCTGGAACCCGGGCGTCCCCGGAGCTTCCAGTCGGGAACGCAGCCCAGCCAACCCCTTGATCCGGACTTGGGGGACCCAGAGCAGAGAAACCGGACAGGCCTGCTGGGCTTCCACCTACGGACTGGGAGGTAATGAACTGGCCTTGTTGTGAGCCCCTGGATGTGTGGCCAGGTGTTTGAACAGTTACCAGCCTCCCAGGGGGCAGCAGTGAGCGCTGCAGGGCTGGGCCCAGTGGGGACTCCAGCCTGTGTCCAGGGAAGGCCAGTCACCTGTGAGAGGGAGGAGTCTGCCCTCCATTCTTCTGACACCAGACTGGGGAGAGGGGTCCCCACGCTGGCCAATCCCCCCACACTGGTCAGGTGACCTACAATTCAATTAACCTCCGACAGCCCACCTGGTCCTCATGTCAGAGGCCGCAGGGTAAGGACTCAGTCCCACAAGACGTCCTCCCCTCGCCCCCCTGCCGACCAGTCACGAGTCCGGGCCTCCAGGGTTCCTGCCCTCCTCAGGTTCAATCATTTGTTAGAGTGGCTCACAGGCCTCCGAGAAGCAGCTTGCTTGCTGGATTACCGGTTTCTTATAAAAGCTGTAACGCAGGTGAAGGCTGTCCTCCCGGCTTGCAGGTAGCTGCCTTCCCACCATGTCTGCATGTGGGGGCTGGGGGGCAGGGGAGGGAAAGGAGAGAGGGTTCTTGCTCTCCCAGATTTCCCCCTTGCTTCTTCCCCATTCCCACTGTTAAAGGAAAATACTGGATTTCTAACAATTTCATGTCAACCCGCTTGCGTGGGGGAATTCGCACTCAGAGTCAGCATCCCCGCCCCCCGCCCAGGGTGTGGCTCCCGGACGCCATCCACAGGGAGTTCTGTCTTCCCTGCTCACACCCTCTACCCTCCTCCTTCGTTCTCAGTCCCTCTCCTGCATCTCCCTCCTCCTTTCTCCTGCGGGACCTCTGGGCTAGTCCTGCAGCTGCCCGTAGCAGCCCGGCTTTGACTGCCATCGTGTGGCATCAGGATGAAATTCCTGAGCAGAAAGCAGGCCAGTCCTAGGACACGGTGAGGCGTGCAGGAAGCCCGGTAATGTGGTCCAGGGAGGGGTTCATTCTGAATCATGATCCCTGCAGTGAGGCATCGTTAAACAAGCTGTTAGTTCCACACAGAGCCCACGTGCTCACCAGGAGCAGAGGAGGAAAAGCCAGCCAGTGGCCCTTAAACAACTTTGTTTTCTTTTTATAAAGATTTTTATTGATTTTTTAGAGAAAGAGGGGATGGGGGAGAGAGAAAGGTCTACTTATTGATGCGCTCATTGGTGGATTCTTGTATGTGCCCTGACCGGGGATCAACCCACAACCTGGGCGTATTAGATGATGATCTAAGCAACTGGGCTCCATGCTGGCCACTGGGACTCGGGGGACATGAGGGACAGGCTGCTGGGGTCTCCAGAAATCTCGTGTGGCCACTGCCACACACGTCTCCCTAACTTTGCCTCGAACACGCTATCAAGTCTGTAGGTGCGATCGTCACTTAGCAAGGATAAGGGACAAGCTTGAGCCCCAAAAGCCACCACCCTCAGTACGGCAATTCACAAGTACAAGCATGGGTCCTCCGTGACATGCTTGAGCAGCTGCTAGACACAGCACCCACCGACATGCCAACATCTGGTCCCTGGAGACAGTATCCCCCAGCTGAGCCGGGTCCCCAACATCCTTCCCCACCCTCACAAACCGTGGAAATCAAGGCCTGTCACTCACCTGTTATGGAAGCCCATGTTCATCGCAGCACTTTTCATAGCCAAGAGGTGGAAGCAAGCCAGGTGCTCATGGCCAGGTGAATGGCTGAACAGAATGTGGTGTTTACATGCAATGGAATGTTGCTCAGCTTTAAAAGGAAGGAAATTTTGACACATGCTACCACGTGGATGAACCTTGAAGATATTATGCAAAGTGAAAAAGGCCTGTCACAAAAGGACAGATGCTGTTTAATTCCATTCACATGAAGTATCTAGAGTAGTCACAATCAGAGAGACAGAAGGTGGAAATGGTGGTTGCCAGGGGAAGGGAGGAATTGGGGAGTTAGGGTTTAATGGGTACAGAGTTTCAGTTTTGCAAGATGAGAAAGTTCTGAAGATTGGTTGCACAACAATGTGAATGATTTAACACGACTTAATGTAAACTTAGAAATAGTAACGCTTGGCTGGCATGGCTCAGTGGTTGAACGTCGACCTATGAACCAGGAGGTCACAGTTCAATTCCCAGTCAGGGCACATGCCCAGGTTGCGGGCTTGATCCCGTATGGGGTGTGCAGGAGGCAGCGGATCAATTATTCTCTCCCATCATTGATGATTCTATCTCTCACTCTCCCTTCCTCTCTGAAATCAATAGAAATATATTTTTAAAAAGGGAAAAATACTTACAATGGTAAATTTTATGTTATTTGTTTTTACCACAATAAAAAGTAAATAAAGATGAATTACCTGGAAATCCTCCCGGCATTAGAGCAAAATGGCCCCAAAATGGCCACCAGGGGGCGCTGTACAGCCATTCCTATGTCATTTCAATGGCAGTTTCTAGAGGGGAGGAAACACTAGATCTTTCCTCTTTCCTCTCTCCCCCTATCCCCTCTCCCCTCTCTCCTCCCCTCCCACCCTCTCTCCAAGTTGGACCAGATCTGCTCAGCACTCCAGGGACATCCCTGCCCCACCCCCCTCGGAGCCCCGTTTTTCCTCTGGGTCCCTTCCCTCTGTGTTGGAGACACAGCGGTCCTGGATGTTGTGTGCCCACCCGCCCAGCTGCCCTCAGGCCTCCAGACTGCCAGGCACTGGAGAAGAGGGAGCGGCGACAGGACTCGCCTGCCCCAGGTTACCCAGAGACGAGGGTACGTCGCCCTGGAAATGGGCCACACACCTCCTATCCCAGGGCCACGAGCGTCAAAGGATTTTCTGGTTCGGCTGCTCACTGTACGTGTCATAACCTCGCTGGGCGTCAGTTTCCTCATCTGTGAAATCTGTAATAATACCTGGGAGGATTGGAATTGCTCAATAAAGTCCCCAAGCCCAGCCGGAGTGGCTTAGTAGTTGACCTATGAACCAGGAGGTCATGATTCGATTCCCAGTCAGGGCATATGCCTGGGTTTCCGGCTTGATCCCCAGTAGGGGGCGTGCAGGAGGCAGCCGATCAACGATTCTCTCTCATCGTTGATGTTTCTCTCTCTCTCCCTCTCCCTTCCTCTCTGAAATCAATAAAAATACTTTTTAAAAATAAATCATAAATATGAGGCCTAGAAAGCGCTGGATGAATGGGCTAGTTCCCATTCCACAGCCACATCAGTGCTGACCTGGGTCTCCGCCCGCCTCCCAGTGGTGTCCCCAGCACAGCCTGCTCTCCACTTTGCATTTCCTCCTCAGAAACCCGCACCAGGAGCTTCTGGCCACAGGTCGGATTCAACTAACTTGCAACCCAGCTAAGCCATCTCAAGGCAACTGAACTGCCTCCTGGAACCCGAGGAAAAAACTGAACAGCAAATCGCTGGGAAGAGCAGACTCCAGATATGGGCTCTTTGGGGAACCCTGAACAGCCTCTCTCTCCTCCCCTCTCCCTCCCTCCCTAAGCCTGCTTGGTTCAGGACACCCCCGAGCTCCCTCCCTCCAGCCCACAGACCTCACTGCCATTCCTAGAGCACGCCACCTCGGGGCCTTTGCACTTGCTGTGCCCCCGCTTGTGGTTCGCTGACTCCCTCCTTCAAGTCTCTCCGCTCAGCTGTCACTCAGTGGCCCCTCCCTTGACCGGCTGATTGAATATTGCAACCCCCCATCCCACAGGCTCTGCCCACCTTGCTTGATCTTTTCCTTTTTATCTTAGTTCAGAACAAAAAAAGGATGAAACATAGCCCTTGGTTCATAACCCACTCTCTTCAGCTTTTAATGATTAATTTTAATAATAAACCCCGTGAAACCACCACCCCAAACAGAAACCAGAATCTTGGCGGTAACCTACATCTAACCATGTGGTTCCCCCACCCCAGCACCACGTCACCCCGACACCATCATCCTCATCTCGGATCCCGTGTTTATTCCTTTTGAAATTTATCATTACTTATGCGTGTGTATAATTAGTTGCTTTTAGCTTTATAGAAAGGGTGTCATGTTTATGTAAGAGGCCGTTTTCACTGGCTGTCCTGAGTTCTGTCCGTGTCGTTATGCGCGGCGCTCGCTCCTTCATTTTGACGGCCGTGTAGCGTTTCATCGTGGGAATTCATTCGTCTCTTCTCCCACAGCTGGGCACTGGGTTTGCTTCGCGATTTGGGGCACCGTGAATAGAGCCCCTATAAATATTCTCCCACGTGGCTCTTGCTGGAGATGGGCAGGCATTTCTCCAGGGTCCACACTTTAGGTAGAAGCGCTGGGTCAGGGGCCTGCACATGCTCAGCTTTAGGAGAGAAAGCCAGACTGTATTCCCACCGGGAGGCGCCAATTTACGTCCCCACCAGCAATGTGTAAGATGTCCATTTTCCCCCAGGGCACTCACACTTTATGATATATTATGTATTTTACTTAGGAACTTGTTCGTTTATTCTCTATCCCTCCCCCCACACACACACACACACTCTAAAATGTCAGCACCAGGAGGGCAGACATTTTGGACTCTTGTTCACTACGCTATCCCCAGCGCCCAGATTGGTGACTGGCACATAGTAGTTGCTCAATAAATATCTCTGGTTGTATAAACAAGGTGATGGCCCAATACAAGCCTGAGAGCTCATATTTGTACTGTGGGCCCAAGGACCAGGAGATGGGCTAATTGAACCCTCTCTCCGTTTCAATCCTCCCCGCGCCCCCAAACCAGGAAAGGACCATTGGCCAAAAGCTACTGAAGCCTAGACTCCCAGGCCAACTGAACCAGCGTTTCCGAAGGTGGGGCTGCCCTTGCAGTCATTCCCCGGGAAGCTTAGGATAAAACTCCCCAACCCATGCTGGCGTGTCTGGGCCCCACTTCGTCTTGCTCCACACTCACCCCTGCTCCATCTCTGGCCTCCTCTCTGTTGCTCTAACACACCAAGCTCTTTCCCACCCCGGGCCTTGGTGCATCCCTGTTCCCGCTGGTCTTCCTCTGCTTCGCCTATTAAGACTATGCATCTGCGGAGTCGCTGAAACGTCACCTCCTCTGAGAGGCCCTTCCTGGTTCCTGAGACCCAGTAAATCCCTGTTAGAGACCCGCGGGAGGTCTATGGCTCTGGCAACATTCCGTAAGCACACTTTGTGCGATTCTTTGGTTTGCCTCTCTCTCTCCCACTAGATTACGCTGTTTTGGTTTTCTCTATGTCTCAGCACATAGCTCAGTGCCTGCCACGTAGACAGAATCCAGTATTTGGTGACGGAGGGATGGTTGAGTAGGAGGGAAGGAGGGAGGGGCGGAGGGTACGCTCACAGATGAATGTTTAGATGAGTGAGTGAATAGAGGGATGGATAGATCATGAATAAGAGAGAAAAAAAAAGTTCATCTCTCTCTGCCGTGTTTCCATGCTGCCATAACGGTGCCCTGAGTGGCCTGGCCCGCGCTCTCAAGAACATCCACAATGCCGAGAAGAGAGGCATCTCCAGCTTCCTTTGGGTCATGTTCAAAGCCATCATCTGGTTTCTCCCTGTGGTGACGAAGCATGATTCCAGGGGCAAATTGAAATCATTGATGATCAGAGTGCGAACATCACCGTGACCGTCATTCACGTGCCACTGAGGTCAGGGTGATCCGCCCCAGATTGGATGTGGAGCTCGAACATCTAGGAAAGTGGCCGAATCACCTTCTCCTCTCTCACCAGTTTGATTTCGTCGTACTGATGACCTCAGCTAGTAGCATGGCTGCGAGGAAGCAAGACAAGAACACGCAGAAGAGAAAACCCCGGGGTTCTTTTTCTAGGGATTTAATACATACACATTTTTTTTAAGTTCATGATTGAGGGTTTGTCCTATTGGCTTATAAGTGCCTGGCACATGATAGGTCCTCAACACCCGATAACCGTCATGCACAGAGCACCAGCCACATCGTACACGACGGATAAGACACAGTCCCTGGCCTCCTGGGTGTCTCCTCTAGCAGGGGCGGCACTGAAGTGGCTAGTGGTGATACAGTGTGTCCCCTCAAGGTATGGGTAAAGGAGGAGAAGGGCAAATGGAATGAGTTCAGGGAAGGCTTCCCGGAGGAGGTGACATGGACTCAGCCCTTAAATGGCATTATACAGTCTGGTGTCTTGGTTCTTCTTTGTAACTTCCTGGTAAATTTCCATGTGACCCTGAACTAGGCTTTTCCCCACCCTGGGATCCCCCGATCCCCTTCTCTAACATAAGGTTGTTGAGCATCACAGCCTCCTTTAAGAAGAATCTCTGAAAGGCAGAGCCCTTCTTCCCAGAAAAATGCAGACATGTCTGTGTGTAAGGGAGGGCAGGGAGGCCTCCACAGACTCCCCAGGAAGCCATCGGTGGTGCCGAGGCTAAGATCCCAGAGCTCAGGGATCCTGGGGACCCACAGGCACCTCACCCTTATCCCTGCAGCGCTGGCCCTGCCCTCAGTCAGAACCCCTCTCTCTGGACTGCGCAGGCCCAAGCAGCAGAATCAGTGACCCAACCTGGAAAAGCCCATCAGGCCCGGGGCTGCGGACAGAGCAGGGGCCTGGGGAGTGGGGGGCACTCCCGCTGGCTGGGGAACCGGAGTTCTGAGAAAGCGCCCCCAAGCAGCCTGCCCATGACCTCCACTAGTTTATCACCATCTGCCCTGGGGAGGAAGGGGAGCGTGGGCCGCCCTGGGCAGGCTCCCAGACAGGACACTGACCCCCATCTGCTGCCCAGACTGGAGTTCCCGGATGCATCTTTCATCTTCCCTAATCTAAACACCCGAGGCCCGGGGGGTCCACCCCTCCCAGCTGACGTGTGTCCTCAGCTGCATCCAGCTTGCCAGCGGAGGGAGAGCGGCCATCCCATCAACACGTGAGCCGCTGCCATCACCTGCACCCCTTTCCAGCCAGCCAGCCCTCACCCAGCATTTATTGAGCACCTATTGTTTGCAAGCATCTGTGAATGAGATGAGGAGGGCTTGCAAGTCTCTGCCTCCGGGCCCAGGTCCCCCGCCACACCCCCAGCAGGATGCTGCAGCCATCCCACGCACCTAGAGCAGGTGTGGGCTTCCGGGAATTGAGCTCTGGGCTGGCTAATTGGGTTCTAGGAGAATCTGCTCTGGGTTGGTGTTTGGATGCTGCTCTTAGCTGCTGTGTGATCTGGGCCTGTTTCTTGCCTTCTCTGGGCCTCACTTCAGATTCCATGATTCCATCCGCTCTGAAATGGGCCCCACCTCACTCCCCGCCCCCAGAATAGTTGAAGAAGAGAACGCTTCTCTAGAATGGTTTTAAGATCTTTCTTTAGACCATCTCTGGGTCTTATTAATTCCGTCAAGCACTTATTGAGCACCTAGTATATGCCAGGCCCTGGACTGGGCACCGGGAATGTAAAGATGACCAAGCTTCCAGCCGGCGACCCCCGGGCACCTCACCCCATGCCTGGCGCCCTGCTTGGCGTCCGGAGACCTCCTGGTCCCAGGCGGGCCTAGCGAGGATTTAGGGCGCCCCAGGGACTCCTGTGAGGGCTCTAGGCTGCGATCTGTCTCCTCCCCTTCCTCCTCCGCCCTCTCCTCCTCCCCTCCCCTCCCCTGAGCGCGCCGCGGCCGCCTCCTACCCGCGGGATCCCGGCGGCCGGCAGCCGGCTCACGCGTCCGTCCGTCGGCGGCGTAGTCTGTCCGCGCGTGGCAAGCCCGGCGACCCGGCGCGGGCGGCTGTGTGAGGAGAGGGCGCGGAGGCTGGACCGCGGCTCTCTCTCGCCCGGGAGGCGGCGGTGCCGAAGCGCGATCGGGAGGCAGAGGAGAGGCAGAGGCGAGGCGGTGAGAGCGCGGAGCCGAGGGACCCCACCCCTGGCTCCTGCGGGCCCACGCGCCTTTGGGAGGCTGGGCTCGGAGAGGGGCTCTCGCCCCCAGGGCGGGAGCCGGGACCACCCAGCTCCGGCTGCGCCTCTCCCAGGACGCGACCCCCGAGGGGCCTGGGCCGCGCCTGCAGCGCCCGCGCAGCCCCGCGCATCCCCGCGCACCCCGCATCCCTGGCGGCGGGAGGAGCGCGCCCGGGAAGCTGAGGAGGGGGCTTCGCCGGCGGGAGTCCCCGAGCATCCGCCCCGGGCCCAGCTCTGCCTGCGGGCCTTGCCCCTGGGGGCCGCGGCGGGAACCCCCTCCACCCCCTTGCTGCCCACCCCCATCGGTTCCCCATTGTTCTCCGGCGATCGCTCTCCGGGGAGGGGAGAGGGGGTGCCGCGCTCTATTCTTAAAGGGCTCTCTCTCCTCCTTGTCTCCCGGCAGGTCGCGAGCACGAGTGGGGTGGGGCGTGCCCGCGGGCCCCCCGCCCCCTGGGCCCTCCGCGCAGCTCGGGAGCCGCAGCCGGGAGGCCGGCTGGGGACACGCCGCCCCCCTCCCCCGTGCGTTCTTCGGCCCCCCCAGGCCTTCCAGGACGCGGGGAGCAGGGCCCCGGGGGACAGGGACGCCCCTGCAGCAGGAGCCGTCGGTGGGGCGGCCCAGAGGAGGCCAGCAGCCCCGCCGGACCAGGCACAGGGCCTGGGACGCAGTTGCGAGCGCAGAGGGCTGGCTGGGCGCCGCAGGAGCAGCAGGCGGGGCCCCGCCTCCGGGGGACAGGCCCTGCGCTGACCGGGAAGAAGGACAGACCAGCCGGGGAGAGACTGGACCGAGAGCAGGGGCGGCTGCCTCACTCCCTGCGCTGGGCCGAGGGCTCCAAGGAATTGAGAGCAACGTTTGTCGTAAGAAAGACACTTGCTGTCCGAGCAGCACCAGCACCGTCACCTGAGACAGCGCCAGGAGCCTGGAACCCTCCCACACTCATGTAACTGAGGCCGCTGGGCCTCCTGGAGGCCAGGCAGCAAGGACGGAGGCCACACAGGCCTCGCTGCTTCCCTGGGGAGAGGGGACGTCCCCCGCCTGCTCCTCGGCCCAGGCCCAGGCGCTGGGCCGGTCACCGCGGGGTCCTGGCCCCCGAGGCGGCAGCGGCCATGTCCCGGCCAGGCCAGGGCGTCATGATGCAGGTGAACGGGCTGGGCTTCCCGCCGCAGAACGTGGCCCGCGTGGTGGTGTGGGAGTGGCTGAATGAGCACAACCGCTGGCGGCCCTACTCGGCCACCGTGTGCCACCACATCGAGAACGTGCTGAAGGAGGACGCCCGCGGCTCCGTGGTCCTGGGGCAGGTGGATGCCCAGCTGGTGCCCTACATCATCGACCTGCAGTCCATGCACCAGTTTCGCCAGGACACAGGTGAGCGGACTGGCCCCCCACCCCACCCCACCCCACCCGCGGGCCAGGCTGAGACACAAACGCCACCAGCATCACTCCCTCACACCACCTCTAAGGTGGGAGCCTGGGGCTTCAGGAAGGCCAGCCTGCTGATCCCACCTCCCCTCTCCCCCCCCCAAAAAGGGACAGCCTGGCCTCGTCCAGTTTAAGAGTTCAGTCCCAATCCAGCCTCTTAGTTGAGGGCCTTCGGCCAGTTACGTCATCACCTCTCCGGGGCTGTTTCCTCATCTGTAGAATGGGTTCATAGCTCTCACCGCCGTGTGAGGACTGAACAAAACTGGGCTCACTGAGCACAGAGCGTAGGGACACTGGCACTCAGTTATCGCAGTGAAAGGACTTCCCGTGCACTCCCTCACTTGATTTTTTCCCATCACGGGCAGTTACGTCTTATGACTGTGTTAGTATTAGCAGCCAACCCATGTTACAGAGCGAGCAACTGAGACTCACAGCAGCTACGTGATTTAAAGTCAGAGCTGGGATTCAAGCCCAGGCCATTGACTTCCACGGCCAACACTCTGACTGGGACCCTCTACCGGCTCCACGTGGTGGTGGTGTCGGGCGGCATGATGCTGGTGGCGTTGATGGGGGGCGGGGCGGGAATGGCGGAGGAGATAGAGTTGGTGGTGGGAGTTGTGACTGTGTTGCTGACGGCTGTGTTGGTGGTTGTCTTGGGGTTGATGAGATGGCGTGGTGGCGATGGAGAGAATGAGGCTGGTGGCAGTCTTGGTGGCGGTGTGATGGGTGACAATAGTGATCAAAATGGGGAGGTCCAGTCCCAGAGACGTGTCGTCACCGCGGAGATCTCCCCAAGTCGTTGCCCGGTGGTCTCTGTGACAAGCTGGTGGACAGTGGGGAGAGGAGAGGCCCCGCCTCGTGGAGGCGGCCGAAGAATCCTTGTCCTGTTCGATCCCAAGGGCCAGCTGGTGGGGGCTTGGGGGCCGTCCTGGGAGTCCCTGGATGGCAGGACCACATGGAGACAGTAGGACACTCCCTTCTCCCACGGACCCAGGTGGCTGTTTAAATTTACATGAATTAAAGTTAAACACAGTTTACAGTTCAGTTCCTCGGTCCTGCTAGCCCATTGCCAGTGCTCAGGAGCCACCATGGCTGACACATGGGACAGATAGATCCAGGACGGGGCCGTCATCGCCAAGTGCTGAGGGTCACTCTGCTCCAGAACACGGCGTGGCGCCCGCCGCATGGTCACCGAGGGTGGGAACGCAGGCGAACCCGTCACAAATGGTTTATTGACGTTACTTCTCAGAACATCTATGTTCCCATAACTCCAGGCTTTGACTGCGGTCACTGGTGTGCCGCGCTTTCATTCACGCCACCACATGATCGTTTATTCATTTCCTGCCGTGTGGCCAACCCTGTGCTAAGCACGAGGCCACTGCCAGGAGCCGGCCCTGAGCAGAGGGTTGCCACTGGGGGACCCCGGCTGGAGGTCCGGGTGTAGCCGGTGTAGGCGGAGAGCAAACACACACGTAATCTCACAGATAATCATCTGCCGGTCTGCGAACATGAAATAAACCTGGCCTAGGGGTGGTCACGGAAGGCTCGTTGAGGAAGTGATGTCAGAACAGGGGTTTGAAGAGTAAGCAAAGGGCGCCAGTGTTCCGGGCAGGGGAACAGTGCAAAGGCCCTGTGGCAGGAAGGAGAGGACGTTCGAATCCGTTGCGTTTGGTGCCGTAATTGTGAGGAAGGCCACACAAGAGGAGGTGGGAAGCCCGGGCTGGACGGCCACAAAAGGACTTTAACGAACAAGTCACCATCGCGTCCTCGCGCCCATCTTCCAGAGGCCAGTGCCCCTGCCGCGTGCTCTGGTTTCTCCCGGAGGCTGAGGTCGGCTGCAGGAGGCGGCTTTTCTCGCAGCTCGGAGTTTGGTGTTTTCTGCAGATTCAGAGTAGGTGCTGGATGGAAATGTTCCAGGGTCTGGTTTGGGGAGTTGGGTTCCTTAGAACAAGAGTAGGCCCCCCCGAGGCTGCCTCGCTGGCCCATTTGTCTTTGATACCCCCCCATGTTGGGGCCCTTTTCACAGCACCCCCACTTGGGTTCCTCGCTCCTCCACCCCCCCTTCAGCAGGCCCTTCCTCTCAGCCGCACCTCTGCCACAGTCAGCCTCTCCGGGTCCCCCAGAGGTCAGCTTCCTCACTCCCCCACACCCCCTCCCGGAACTGCTCACTCCACACCTGCCTGTTTGCCGGAAAAGGGAAAAAAGCCCTCATCCCTCCGGGGGAGGGAGGAAGACTGGGAACCTATGGGGCCGGTGGGGACCTAGAAAGCCTGGAAAACTGCTAGAGGGAGGGCCCGATGCCTCTCACCGGACATGCCATAGTGCGCGCCCACTTCTCCCAGGACATCTTGTCCTCATTGTTAATGGTCCAGGGAAGGCCCTCGGGCAGATGTCCTCACCTCTCCAGGCCTCAGTTTCCACATCTGTGAAATGGACAACAGTGTTGCTTTGCGAGGAAGGTTGTTGGGTTGATGGAAAGAACCAGACCTGTTATTTTATCCCACAAACCTTGACTATGTGCCTAACGTGTGCTGAATATTATGGATGCACAAGACGAGTGGCAGCTCCTAAGTCTTAAAAAGATTTTCTCTTCTCTTCTCCTCTTCTCTTCTCTTCTCTTCTCTTCTCTTCTCTTCTTTCTCTCTCTCTCTCTCTCTCTCTCTCTCTCTCTCTCTCTCTCTCTCTCTCCCTCCCTCCCTCCCCCCCACAAAACAATATAACATTGTAAAACCCAAAGCTTTCATATATGTACTGAAATAGACACAGCTTCTATCTAGATCGTGTCATTATAAAATTCTTGATACGTCCATTGAGGCTGAACTTGAACTTGGGGGATAGAGCAGCATGCCCAGCTTTGCTAGTGCCCTCACATTGGAGCCAGCCAGGGTCAGACAGGACATATTTTAGCCTGTGTGGGCCCCACAGTCTCTGTTGACACAGCTCGCCGACAGCGTATGAGCAGCCATGCACGGTGTGTAGATGAATGAATGCGGCCGTGTTCTCACTCTCAGCTCGTGAGCTGCGCAAAAGCAGGCGGAAGGCAGTGGCCTGGGCTGCCTGTGCCAACCCCTGCCCATCGTGTTCTTATCCTGCACGTGTGGCAAGCCAGTGCTGGTGCCACGCATGCCCGGCGCGGCGTATGCTGAGATGCCTGCCTGTGGTGTGTGCCGGAGTCGGCGCCCACGCGTGTGCGGGCACACACGGCCCCGGCCCACGTGCACGCCGCCCGTAGAGGAAAGCCAGGGGACAGGCTGGGACCGCAGGCCAGGGCTGCTGCTTGCTCAGCCGGCGCCCCCTCACCTCTCCCGCATGGGCTGCTGCCATTGCCCCCCACAGCAGGTGAGGTTCCCTTTGAAGCCTGGCAGGTCCATGTGGAGGGGAATGCTGTGACCCTGGGCCACATGACCCCCGTGAGGCCACAGCTTCCCTGAGGGTCATTTGCCTGCCCCAGCCCCTCCCCCGGAGCCTGGCTTTCCATGCAGCCCCCACAGCTGGACAGAGACGTGACTTAGCCACTTTCTAGGCAATTTCCAGATTCCTCCCTGGACTCCATGGGCTGGGGGCTGGGGGCAGGGCGGAGGGGCACCTTTCTGACTGCTGGTGTCTCCCATCCTCCACTCCTTCTGCGGCTGGAGGGGACGTCTGGCAGCCTCTGCCCGTTCTGTAGCTGGGACAGCTGAGGCTGGGGGAGGCCAGGCTGGGGACCGTCCACACCTGCTGTCCCCGAGGCTCAAAACACGACCGAGCCCTGACCGGTTTGGCTCAGTGGATAGAGCATCGGCCTGCAGACTCAAGGGTCCCAGGTTCGATTCTGGTTGAGGGCATGTACCTTGGTTGCAGGCACATCCCCAGTAGGGAGTGTGCAGGAGGCAGCTGATCGATGTTTCTCTCTCATCGATGTTTCTAACTCTCTATCCCTCTCCCTTCCTCTCTGTAAAAAATCAATAAAATATATTAAAATAAAATTAAAAAAAAAAAAAAAAAAAAACACGACCGAGCCGGCGCTCCCAAGCTGCCAGGCTAGAGCAACAGGTGGCCCTGCTTCAGCATCTCCCGAGCCGACACCATCCCTTGGAGGGGTGGCCTGGGCTCCACTCAGGCCTGGTCCCTGCCTTGATGGGCACATCTGTCTGAAGACACGCCCGGGCTGTTGGAGACTTGGGGAGGGGGTGCCCGGATGGAGGAACAGGCATCGCCAGGGAAAACACTGCCAGAATGTAGACTCCTAGGCAGGTCATTGTACAGAGAGAAGACTGAGGCTCAGAGAGGGTGAGTAACCTGCTCAAGGTAACACAGCCAAGCCATCCCAAGCTGGAACCCAGGCCTTGCAAACAGTTCTCAGGGATAAAGAACAAGGTGACCTTCAATGCTGGGCTGAGAAAGTCCCCTCTCCCTTCTCCCTTGAGAGCTGAGCTGGGACCTGTTGTCAGGGTTTCTAGCTCCCTAGTTGCAGGACCCTTTGGGACCCTCTCCCAGCCAAGCACGGAGGCAGGTGCTGGGCCTAACATCAGGGCGAGAGGGTCAGGCACGTTTGGGTGGGGAGGTGTCTGTCCCATGTGGTGCAGGTTCGTCCACGCATGGGTGTCGTTCATTCCCACCCGTCACACCGCCTCCATTTCCACCCTTACAGAGCCCCCCCCCCTTTGGCCTCTGGCTGCTCGTCTGGCTCCGGAGTCTCTTCTGACGCCATCAGTCCATCCTCACTTTTATTTACAATCAGAGGTGCCTGCTCAGTGCCAGGCCCTGGGCTAGGTCTGGGGACCCCTGCCTCATGGGTGTAGGAGCCCAGTGGAGGCGAAGGAAGAGAAAATGATGGGAATGGCAGTTGAGCCCTCTGACCGCGAGGCCACAGATGGCGATCGTGGCTGGCTCTGTGGCCACAAGCCCCTCCTCCTCCCCGAGCCTCAGCTCCCTGAACTAAAAGGGGAATAAGAATAGGCCGTACCCGAGAGGGTTGTGTGAGGATTAAATGAGGAAATACAGGTAAAGCACAAAGAACATCACTTTGCACATCATGCGCACTCGCGCTCAAGTAGGAACAATGTAAACGCCTCATAGGAGAGGGGCCTTTGGCCGGGCGATGGGCGGAGTGTGTGTCTGAGGCCTCTGAGAGGGAGGGCTTCCCGGAGGGGGCGTCCTCGGAGGGTCTGTGTGGTTTGAGGAACACCTTGAGGCGGAGGGAACCGTGTCAGCAGGTCCCGGAGGAGACCTGGGGCCCGGGTGGGAAGGGAGCTGTGACAGAAGAAAGAGGAGGAGGGAGGGGGGAGGGAGGCCTCTTGGGTCCCATGGGGCCTGGCGGGGCTGCCAGCTGCTGCTTTTTAGTGGTCAGGCCCCAAGGGACCCAGAGCCACGCTGCAGAACCAGCCTTGTTAATTATGGGTCCTCAGAGGCCCGAGCTGGAGCTGACGCGGACACTTCTTACAGTCCGGCCGGCTCTCTCCACCAGGCAGCAGGCATCGCCCCATTTGTCAATAGCAAGGCTGAGGCTCAGAGGGAGCCACCGGCCCAAGCAAGGACGAGGTGGGTCGGAGATTCAGATCCAGGTCGGCAGCGCCCACCCCACGCCCACCCCGCCTGCCCCAGCACCTTGGACAGCGCCTTCAGGGCTCTGCCCACTCCTGCAGGGTTAGGGGTGAGGGATCCTGGGTCAGATCCTCCTCCCCGCCCTCTCTCTCCCCTCACGTTCCTGTCCCCCTCCCCTCTCCAGCCTCTCCTGCTGTCTCCCAGCCCTCCGGCCTCACGGGTCTAAGGGAGCTGTAGAGTCCGACCTAGAGATGAGGGAGGTGATGGAAGCTGCGATGGGAGGTGGTGGGTTGGAGTAGGGAGGTGATGGGGAAGGTGGTGAGAGCTGGGGGGGGGGAGATGGGGGCTGTGATTGGAGCTATTCGTGGTAAGGTGGAGGGAGGGGGCACGAAGAAGCAGGTCAGATGGGGAGGGGAATAGCGCCGTCTGTCCTGGGGAGGTGATGGGAGAGGTGACGGGGATGCCGTGGGGGCTGTGACCGAGGTAGTGAGGAAGGTGAGAGTGGGGGGGAGGCATGGGGTTCTATGGGGCGGTGACAGGGGATGTGGTGAGCAGGCGGTGAGGAGGGGCCAGCGAGGGAAGGTGATGGGCAGGGCTGGTCACAGTGGAGGCGCCATTCAGGCTGTGGACAAGGGGTCCCTAGCTTCCTCCTCAGCGTGGAGTTGTCAGGAGGTGGAGATGCCCAGAGCCCTCCAGACCTCCCTCCCCCACATCTGTCTTCCTCCTTCCTCTCGTGCCTTTATCACGCTCAGGGGGAACCGCTCCCCAGGACAGCTGCCCCCCCCACCTTCCCATCCAGCCTCCCAGCTGCCCCTGACTGATACCAGCCAAGAACATGGGGCCCCGGATCTGGAACTGTCTGCCTCAGGGAGCCTTGTTGGTGAGGCCCAGACTCCAGACTTCCTAGCCGTTCTCCAGGGATGGGGGGTGGGGGTGGGGGAGGGGGCATGTGACTTTGGGTAAACCACATTCCCTCCCTCAGCCTCCGTTTCCTCCTCTAATATGGGTCCAACTACAGCACCCATCTCGTGGGATTTCGGTCAGTATTCATTCATTTGTTCAGCGAGAATTTAATGAGCACCTACTGTGTGCCAGCCACGGTCCTTAGTACCATGGATGCAGAGTGAGTAGGAAGACACAGACTGCTGCCCTCCACGCCTTCTATTCTGGCGGGTGAAGTGACAGGAGCCACAGGAGGCAGCACACTGAGGAGGTGCCGGGATGGGGGCTATTCCCGACCCTGGGGCCTCAGGAGCCCCAGGTCCTGTGTGGCTGCGTCCACTGGAGCCAAATGCCTGCCTCTCTAGGCTCCTCCCATTGTCTCCTCGGAGCTGCGCTAGGCTGCCACCTCCACCTGCCCAGGCAGCAGTGGCCGGCAGGTGACGGGGTCCCGGAGGGAGTCTGGCACCAGGCCTGGAGCTGAGCGCCCTGAAACGCAGAACAAAGGACGAGGCAATCAAAGGAGGCGGCACTGGCAGCCACGACGGTCCTGCCAGCAGCCACGGCACAGCCACCTCCTCTCCCGGTGACAGGCTGGCCCTGCCGCCATTAGCCCTCATCCCCTCTCCCTCCGACTGCAAGCCGAGTGCGCCAAGGGAAGCCTAGAACTTCCCGAAATCGCACCATTGTGGAGCCCTCCCCACGCCTCTCTTCTGGGGAACAAAGCTTCATTCATTCCAGGTGCTAGTCACCTGGTGCGGGAATGGGGGTCAAGGGGCCTGGGGTCAAGATGTAGCTCTAATTTGTAAGTGATTTGGGCCATGCCCGCCCCCCCCTCTCTCTCAGCCAGTTTCCCCATCTAGACAGAGACTGGGAATTCAGATGGTTACAGGCCTGGGCAGCTAACAGAAGTGTGTGCAGTGGCTGGGAAGGCAAAGGTTTTCAAATGTTGTTCTCTAGCACCCAGCACACAGTAGGTGCTCAATAAATACTTGAAGACATGAATGAGGCCACTGTGACTCAGCTTCCATTAACTGTTGCCAAAAAGGCCAATCTTGTGGCCACATCTTTGGATATTTTGGTATCATTCAAATCCAGGCTTGAGCGAGTCCACCCCAATTTTTAAATGCCTGGTCATTTCCTGCCCTTGGATGTTGCCACTGGCCCAGGGGGTCTAAACCCAAATGGAACCCAGACGGCGTGGCTCAGTGGTTGAGCATCGGCCTATGAGCCGGAAGGTCAAGGTTCGATTCCCGGTCAAGGCACATGCCCAGGTTGCGGGCTCATCCCCAGTGGGGAATGTGCAGGAGGCAGCCGATCAATAATTCTCTCTCATCAGGGATGTTTCTCTCTCTCTCTCCCTTCCTCTCTGAAACCAATAAAAAATATATTTCAAAAAATGAAAATAAGAATAAATTTTAAAAACCCAAATGGATTGGGAGCCAGATGACTGGGAAGACCCACACAGAACCATAAAGTGGGGAGAGCCAGCTTCCGGCTGCCAGCGGCCTCCAGGGTGAGGGCCTTTCAAAACCGATTTGAAGGCGGTGTCCTCTCTGACTGCCCTGCAGCCCCTCGGCCTCCCCGGGCACGGCTGGAGACCCCCGCCCTCTCCCTGAGGAGCCCCGCCAGCCTCAAATGTGCAGAAACCGCTAATGGGCTGTTGCTCAGCTTGACAAGTCCACTGGGAGAGTTTGGTGGAAACAGAACACTGCGGGATTATTGATCTCAGGGCGGAGGGGTGGCGCCTGGCCATAGACTGCAGTTCTGATCCCAGCCCGGCCACTGCCCCAGCCAGACCTCCGTGTCTCCCAAGGAGTCCTGGGGGTCAGCCAGCCATGAGGGTCATCAGTTGCGGGGGGAGAGGGGGCGCGCGTGAAGGGAGAGGTGCTGGGTCACAAAGGTGTGTTCTCTGAACGCAAACAGTTGTTATGATTACTGCTGGGCTGGTGGAGGATGCGGTGAAGTCCCTTCTGGGGCCCGGCATCCAGTGGGTGCTCAATTCATGCTTAACCCTCTACCCAACCCCTAGGCAGAGGCCTCCGCCTGCAGCGGGACTCCCCCACCTGACAGGATGTCCCATGACTGCCTCCCACAGGCCCCCCTTCCCGTCAGGGTCTGCATGCCCCCAAGCTGAGGTCACTTCCCTCCGGGAAGCCACCCCCGGGGGAGGGTTCCCTGCTGGGCCGGGGAAGGAACCCTTTGGAGGCTGAGGGGCAGGCAGGAGGGCTCAGGGCCCCCCCTTTCTCTCAGAGATAGCTTCTTTTTAAGGCAAAAAGCTGGGTCCTGAGACACCCACACCCCCACCTGTAGGCAGAGGGTCAGATTGGAACCACATTCTCAGAGCAGGAACCTCTCACAGCAAAACTGAGGGCAAAGCTGAGGTAGTGAGTTCCCCGTCGCTGGAGGCATCCTAGTCCGGGCTACCACTTAGCTGCATTGAACCCCTTAGCACCAGTGCATTCCTGGCCTTTCCTTGACCACATGAATAGAGCATCCTTCCCAGCCCCCCAAGATTACACTTCTCTGGGCCTTGGTTGCCTCATCTGTAAAACAGAAATAAATGCTGGTCCCTCCCTGGAAGAAGCCACGTGAGCATAAAACGAGTTCGTGCAAGGAAAGTACTGAGCGCAGCACCTGGCAATTGTGGGTGCTCGGTCAACGTTGGCTCTATGGACAGTCCCGTGGCTACTGTCCGCCCTCATTGTCTCTCCTCTCCGCTCTCCCCATCTCCTGGCCTCACTCTCTTGTTCCAACTCTACCGTCTCAGCCTCGAGGTTTCGGGATTGTGTTTATGTCTCCCAAACTGGCGCTCTCTCCGCCGCAGCTGTCCTATATCTGCCTCAGCGGCTCCCACTTTGATCTTGGCCTATGGCAGTCTCTCTGGCATGTGGTCTCTGCCTCTGTGCCTATCTCTCCCTATCTCTCTGGGTCCCCATCTCTCTCTTGTCTCTGCCCCAGGCGTGAACTGGTCACTGGCTGCGGTGGCTGCGGCCGCCCCCACACCCGGTCCCAGGGGCCCAGCTCCTGCAATCCTCCCACTGACTTGTGGCCAAAGCCTCTCTCCCCTCGGTTCAGCTGGAACCAGACTGGAATTTTTCAACCAAACATTCCTAAGGAACGGAGGAGGGGGTGGGGGACAGACAACAAAAGCAGACGCACAAAAACAGGCCCAGAAATGGAGCGTGCCTGACCCGTGTTCCTCACTGCCATGGGGACAGGCCCTCGCGGCCAGCACAGCTGGGTGCCCTCAAGGCCCAGGAGGCGGGAGGGGCGCGGCCTGCTCAAGGACACCCAGCCGCAGAGGGGGTCAGTGAGAGAGCCCAGCCGCCCTCCAAGCCCCGGGCTGAGGCCCTCCCCGGCTCCCAGGCTGAAGAACCTCCAGCCCCATCTTAGACCCATTGTTCTGGCTGAAAATCTAGGCCAAGGCCGCAGTGGAGGAGAAGGCGTATTTCCGCCTCTGCTCCCTTGAACATCTCGAGATTGCAGTCCAGGCAGGTCACCAGGGAACCGGCTGGCCCCCCTCGGCCTGGTGCAGGGCCAGCGCGAGCGGGAGAGGTGGACGGGCGGGCAGCAGCGGGCGTTGTGGGACGCAGGGCCCGGCGGGAGGACAGCAGCTGCCCTAATTACTCCGGCTCTCCAGGTTCCAATCTCGTTTGAAAAGGACTCCAGGGACGCAGCCTTTAATAACTACCAGTAAACAGGCAGGAAAATCGATACCTGGTAAATAGAGCCCTGGAGAGAGGGCTGGCTGGGCGGGCTGGCTCTGACCCGGCCCAGAGGAGCTCCCAGAGTCCTTTGTTGTAGAGCTGGCCAACGCTGCCCTTAGGAACCTTGTCCCCGCCCCTACCCCCCGGGGGCCCCGTGTGAGCTTTGGCTCCTGATCCGGCCTCCACTCCCTCTCCGTGAACACGGACTCCTCCTCCTTCCCACTCCATCGGAGCCCTGACCTGTGCCAAGTAGGTTGCCTGTTTCAGTTGCAGATGCCTCCCTTGTGCCAGGCTTTGTGCCTGGTAGCTGTGGATAGCAGTCAGCCCTGACTGGTTTGGCTCAGTGGATAGAGCATCAGCCTGCGGACTGAAGGGTCCCAGGTTCGATTCCAGTCAAGGGCACCAAAAAAAAAAAAAAGCTGTGTATAGCAGTGAACAGAAAAGCACTTCCTGGAGGAGATGAGCTTGGGGAGGGTTTTGTTGGATGAATAGGAGTTTGCAAAGTGAACAAGGGCTGGGAGAGGCTGAATGTGAGTAATGTGTGTCATAACAACAGGCATCTTAGCTAACATTCATCTAGCACTTACTCTAGCCCGGCGCTCTGCTAAGCGCCCATGACATACAATATCTCACTTTGTCCCACAGTCGGTGTTACTACCCCCATTTTACAGATGAGAACACTGTATGTGGCTATATGTGGATCCAGAATTTGCACAGGGCCTGTGAGACTTCTGAGTTGTTTTAACCACTTCGATCTGCAACTCCCACACCTGATCCTGCTCGCTTTATTTAACCACAGAGGTGGTTAAATAAAGTGAGTCTTTATTTAACCACAGAGATGGTTAAATAAAGCGAGTTCCCATCCCTTCTCTTTCCTTCCCTTCCCATCCAGGGCTCACACCTTCCAGGTAACAGAGCACCTTGACCCTCAGCAGGAGGCTAAGGGCGCTACTTCAGGCACATCAGACCTGAAGATCATCTCTCATGAGCCCCCATTTTGCAGACAGGGAAACTGAGGCCCTGGGAGGAGGAGACCAGGACTCAGGAGCAGAGGCAGGAACAGGAGCTGGGATTTCCTCTCTAAGTCATCCCCTCTCAGGCCTGCCCTGGAAGAACACTGTTGTCAAGGGAAAAAATCAATAGCACACACTCAATTAACATGATAAATCAGACATCAGCAGGAGGCTGCCTGGAGGCCCCGGGGAACTTTCCATATGATTGGCTGGAACATTACAGGGGCCCAGGGACCCATCCCCTCCCTGCTCCTCCCACATCAACCGCTGCAGCTCTGTGCCTCGATTTCCTCAGCTCTTGGGGTCAAGGCAGTTGACACAGGGTAGAGGAAGTCCATAGCCCTTGGATTCTAAGTTCTAACAGAGAGAGCCAGCCAACATGGCTCAGTGGTTGAGCATTGACCTATGAACCAGGAGGTCACGGTTCAATTCCTGGTCAGGGCACATGCCCGGATTGTGGGCTCGATCCCCAGTGGGGGGGCGTGCAGGAGGCAGCTCATCAATGATTCGCTCTCATCGATGTTTCTGTCTCTCTCTCATCCTCTCCCTTTCTCTCTGAAATCAATAAGAATATATTTTAAAAATAAATTCGAACAGAGAGAGAGCAGGACCCAAGTGAGAACAGTCTGAGGAATCTGAGCCAGTGGAGTGGGGAGCAAATGCAAAGGCCCTGAGGCTGGCAGCGTTGGGGATGTCTGAGCAACAGCAAGCAGGTGAGGGAGGCTGGAGTGGAGTGCGAGGGGGCCTGTGTGGGCCACGTAGGGCCTCGCAGGTCATGGCCAGGACTGTTATGCCAAGTGAGCCAGGGGAGGATTTGGGGCAGAAGGAGGACGCAAGCTGACTTGCACTGAGCAGGACCGCTCTGGCTGCCATGCAGGGAACAGATGACAGCAGGCAAGGCCAGAAGCAGAGACCGGCCATGAGGCTACTGCCATCGTCCAGGCGGGAGACATACAGCGGCTTGGACTGGGGAGAATCGGGGCAGTGGGGGAGGAAGGCTCCGGTGTGGGATGTATTTGAAGGCAGAGGTGACTGGGTTTACTGAGAGACGAGGCATGGGCTCTGAGGGAAGGAGTGAAGCCCGCGTTTCGGGGGTTGGTGGCGAGAGCAGTGGGAAGGACAGAGCTTCAGTAACTGCAACAAAGAGGCTTCAGGAGGCGCGGGTTCGGGCGGGGACAGATCGGAGCTGTGCTTTAGCAGAACTAAGTTTGAAAAGGTGCCGGGGAGGTGCCGAGGGGGCAACTGGACACACGCGCCTGGCACTCAGCCAAGAAGATGTGGCTGGAAATGACCAACTTTAGAATCATCCGAGACAGGACAGTATTTGTCTTGATTGTTCCTTTTCTCAGCCCCACAAGGAAGGTCTGCTTGCGCCCATTTTAGAGAGGAGAACAGGGAGGCTCAGAGACGCCGAGCCACCTGACCATAGCACACAGCCGGAAAGTCAGGCAGTCAGGCCCTGAAATGAGGTCAGCCTGCCTCCCTGCCCCGGGGCCCTGCCCACACCCTGTGCTCTGTGGCTCTTCTCACCGAATCCTCCCAGCAGCCCGAGGTGAGAGGGGCAGGGTGAGTCACAAAGTAGCATCACCTTCATTTTCGAGATGGGCCCACTGAAACCTAGAGGGGCTTAAGGGACTTGCCCACAGCTGAGGAGCAGTCAGGTTTGCAATTTTCCGGCGGGCGTGCCCGATGAACCCAGCCACAGAGTCTTTCCACGCTGGCCCCAGGCCAAAGGCGCTGAGAAGTCCTGCAGCCTGGACATGGAGTTATCTCTGCTGAACCCCGTGTCCCATGGAGCCTTGCTCTCGGGGAGCCCCTGGAGCTTTGGGAGCCCAGGAGCAGGGGTTGGGAGCGAAGCCTCCGTGACCTGGTTTTTGAAATGGGGCCGTGGGTATCCACCTGGCTGGGTTACCATGTGTTTTTTACGTTCTTTTCAAATGAGCACTGGGCATGGAGTCCTCCAAAGAGCAGATGTCAGCGAATGTTTGTTAAAGGAAGGAGCAAGCGAACAAACAGATGAAGGAAAAAAACCCCTAAGTGGACAAAGGAATGGACCGGTGCAGGGATAAGCAGAAAGGCAGGAGGGAAGTGAGGAGAAGGGATCCATGTGTGAGCTAATGAATTCACTCTTACGTTCAACAAGTACCTCTGAGCCCTGACTGTGTGTAGGTGCTGGGAATACAGCTGCGAATAAAGCAAAGTCCCTGCATTGTGGTGGTGACAGTCCAGCCAGAGGAGACAGAAAGCAAGATGAGTAGGTAAAATAGAAAGTAGACCAGATGGCGAAAATGGAGGAAGGAGAGAGGGGAGGGAAAATGTGGACAGGGGCGCACATTTAAAACAGGATGGTCGTGAAGGAAGGAATGACCACGCATGGATAACGGAGTCAGGGAAGGGGTGAGAGTCAATGCAGGTGTGAATGCAAGCATGGTGGCTGGCCGCGGGCATGGGTGAAGGGACCAATGGGAGGACTGTTGAATGAATGAACTGAGGAAGACATGACTGTGTGGACTAGGGCAGGAAGAAATGAACGCGCTAAGGAAAGAATGATGGGATGAATGAGTGAAGTAATGAGGGTCTGCATGCCACCCAGTGTCTGCATGGATCTCTGCCCCCGCCCGGGTGCTGACTCTGCTTGACCTTGCCTGGGGAGCCCCCCCCACCCCCACCCCAGGGCCGCGATGTAGTTCGGTGCCTGGCTGGCCCCTGGGAGAGGGAGGGAGCCTGCCCATCCTGCCCCGGCCCTGCCTTGCTGACCTGCATCGCGTGCTGTCCTGACACCACCTCTGTGGACCCTCCATCCCCGCCCTGCACTGCTCTCTCCCACCCGCTCTGTACTGCCCCTCCTCCCCCACCCCCACCCCCAACGCCCCTCAGCCTCGGTCCTGACTCCTCCCGCTTGTGAGCGCAGGCACCATGCGGCCCGTGCGGCGCAACTTCTACGACCCCTCGTCGGCGCCGGGCAAGGGCATCGTGTGGGAGTGGGAGAACGACGGCGGCGCCTGGACGGCCTACGACATGGACATCTGCATCACCATCCAGAACGCCTACGAGAAGCAGCACCCCTGGCTCGACCTCTCGTCGCTCGGCTTCTGCTACCTCATCTACTTCAACAGCATGTCGCAGATGAACCGCCAGACGCGCAGGCGCCGCCGGCTGCGCCGCCGCCTGGACCTCGCCTACCCGCTCACCGTGGGCTCCATCCCCAAGTCGCAGTCGTGGCCCGTGGGCGCCAGCTCGGGCCAGCCCTGCTCCTGCCAGCAGTGCCCTGCTGGGTCAACAGCACGCGCGCCGCCCTCCAACGCCATTCTTGGGCCTCGCAGCGCCCGCAAGGCCGCCCCCCGGCCGCCTTTCGTCGGCCGGCGTTGCCCCCCGGGGGGCCCCCCGCGCTTTGTTTTTTTTTTCGCCTTTTTTT
>NW_005871799.1:304152-305580 GCF_000147115.1 Myotis lucifugus | reverse complement strand
ACAGCCCCAATCCATGCCCATCTCACGTGGAGGATCCAGCAAGCACAGGCCACTTATCCAAAATAGTCCCCCTAGAGGCCGCACCTGAATTAGCACCCTGACTTTGGGCTAATCCTGTGGTTTGCAAACTGGGTTCCAGGGACTCCTGGGGTGACCGGAGATAGTGGCAGGAGAGGGTGGTGGATAAGGAGAAGTCACACACAGGAACCGGCCTCTGCTCTTGTTTTAACCAAAATGGCACTTTTTGGGATCGCTTTTATGACTTGGCAGGATTTCCCAGTGGATTTCATCGAGGACGGGAACCCAGGTCAGACCAAGATTGGAAATTCCTGGGTTCAGGCATCCAAGCCCCAGGATAGGGACCCAGTGAGTCTGTCGGCTGCACGCTCAGACTAGTTTCAGCAGAGGAACAGGCCCTGAGGGAGTGGGAATGAGAGCCAGGAGCCACAACCTTGACCTCGGGACAGCCCAGAAGGGAAAAGACCAGGTGGCGTTTGGATCATGACGCCCAAGAGGAGGGGCAGGCACCGGAAGCCAGCCCCGCTTGTATCCCTATGGCATGGCCCGGGGGGTTGCCCGTGACGACCTGAGACCAGCAAAGGTCATATCTGGATACAATGTTTGAGGTCACCCCCTCCAGACCTCCCCTTTCACCAAGGGAAACTGAGGCCTTGAGAAGGGAAGGGACCCCGAAGTGAGGTGGCTTCTGTCCCCTTGAGAGTCTGCTTAGCTTCAAATCCCCTCTCGGCCACTTCTGAGCTGTGAGATCAGGGCCAAGTCCCTCCCCTTCATCGAGCCTCAATTTCACCATCTGTGAAATGGGAGCAGGACTCCCCATCACGTGGAGAGGCTGTGTACCTGAACACGGTGTCTGCACCCGCAGCCGTCCAGCAGTGACAGGTGGGGCTGTTTTTGTTATCTGGGAGGAAGGTTGGTGTGGGGGGCGGGGGCTGTAACTTTCCATGGGGAGATGGGCAGCTGCCACCTGCCTGCCTCACCCTTCCCTTCCCCGCCAGGCCCCTCCTCTCGGGCAGGCCCAGTGCCAACAGACAGGAGACCTCAGGAGGCCCGGAGGGGCTCACCGCTGGGGATCCGGAGGCTGGAGTGTTCATTATGGCTCCTTGTCCTTAGCAACCTGGCTCGGCTCCCTGATGAAGAGGAAGGGTTGGGGGGCCCCAGAACGACAAGAAGAGTGGGACGACAAACTGGGGGGGTGGGAGGGGCAGAACCAGGGACCTTCTCTTTGGGGCTGCATTGTGTCCCCACCGGTGGATTGTGAAATTGGAATGGAATGGAACGGAAGAGGGTGGAGTAGCGAGTACGGGTCGGGTGGTGCATAGCAGTAGCAAGAACTGCTCCGGGAGCCTTTCGCATCGTTTCTGCCTGTGTTTAACGGGTTGCCCGGTGAAGTGAATTCTTAGTCACCAT
>NW_005871799.1:285881-304052 GCF_000147115.1 Myotis lucifugus | reverse complement strand
CAGCCCCAGCAGGTCCAGGGGTCCCCAAAGGTGTGGACGGAGTCGGCGAAGAAGGAATGACACGGGCTCAGCGTTCAGTTGATCAGCATAGCGAGGTTCTCCCTCCAGGATCTCCAGCCAAGTTCTGTGTACAGGTTCTCTTGCTAGGTTCTCTCGCTAGGTTCTGTCTCTAGGTTCTCCAGCCAAGTTCTGTAGCCATGTTCTCTCCAGGATCTTTTGCCATGTTCTCTCCCTAGGTTCTCTCTCTAGGTTCTGTGTCCAGGTTCTGTCCCTAGGTTCTGTCTCTAGGTTCTGTCTCTAGGTTCTGTCTCTAGGTTCTGTCTAGGATCTCCAGCCAAGTCCTGTCTCTAGGTTCTGTCTAGGATCTCCAGCCAAGTCCTGTCTCTAGGTTCTGTCTCTCTCTAGATTCTGTGTCTAGGTTCTGAGTCTAGGTTCTGTGTCTAGGTTTTGTGTTCTGTTGTCTTGTTACATCTGTATTTATACCAGTTGATTTTAATCCTGTCAATTTCTATTGCAAAGGTTAGGGCGTTTCTTATCTCCATTCCAGGGAGTAAAGATTATGTAGCTTAAGGGTGATTGTTTGTAGTTAAAGTGATTAACTACCCCCCTGGCACTTAGTTAAGGGGTTTTATTCCCTCCCTAACTTCAGGGGAAAATCCCTACCTGGGAAAACAACCTTTCTCGGAGAGGTGACCTTGGTTAAAACACATAGTGCCAAGAAGGTGAGCAAACATATTAAGAACAGTATGCCATATACGCCAGGTCCCTTGAAACAGCAAGGATGGACCGGCTCCCGGCAGCCTCCCACCCCACCCTGGTCCCCAACACCCACCCCTCCACCCCAGACCTCACGGCCCCTCCCACAGTCTCACCTCTGAGTTATGGTGTCCAAATGTCCTCTCTACAAGGACCCCAGTCATGTCGCTCAGGGCCCGCCCGCGTGACCTCACCTCACTCACTTCTGCGAAGCCCCTGTCCCCACAGTCTAGGTGGGCCTGGCCGTCAGAATTCAACGAGAGAGGCCCGGGGAGCGCGATGCAACCCCGACAGTCTCTGCGACTCTCACAGCTGAGTCTTGGGCTCTTCCCGTCCGTGTCTCTCTGTCTGCCTGTCTGTGCCTGTGGCTCCTTCTCTCCCGCCTTTGCCTCCTCAGCTCTCTCCCTTCCCCTGCTCCCTGCTCTCCACCCTCCCGCTCTCCCACGCGGGACTCACGCAGACCCCGAGTCCAGTCCTGCCCCGTCCTTTCCCAGCGGGGCGACCCTGCGTGCCCAGCGCTCCCTCCCTGGCCTCCGTGTCCCCTAAAACACAGCGTGACCAGCACGGAAGGCGGAGTGGACTCTTCAGAGCGTCTGAGTCCACCCTCATCCCACCCTCATCTCAGCCCTGGGTGGGCCACAGCCCGGAGGCCCAGAGATGGCCACTGCCTTGCCCCAGGCCACACAGCCAGGGGGGCCGAGTGTCTCCAGGGCCGGGGTTTTTTCCACTCGCCCCTGTGCGGGGGCCGGGCCTGGGGGACCGCAGGGGTGGGGAGATCCGCCCTGCCTCCCAGAGGGCAGCGTCCAGCGCTTCGGAACACAGCTGCGGGCGGACTCAGAGTTTCCACCCCACGTGGTGGGGGGAGGGAGAGGGGGCCGCTGCAGGCCTGTTTTTCTGCACTGAGCACTCACATGTCGTCCCAGGCTCCCCGTGGCTGTGACACGCGATCGCCTCTCTGGTCATATGAGCCCCACTTTGCACGCGAGGAAATGGAGGCTCCCAAAGCCTGGCGCTTGCTCGAGGTCACACAACTAGGACTCTGACTCAGAAACCTCCCCCACCCCCCCCTCAGCCAGGGTGTTGGGGTGTCCCACCCTCCTGCCTGCCCTCTCCACATGTTGAGCCATGGTCCCAAAGACACCCCCAGCCCCCGCCACAGCCCTGATGGCACAGGGGGCCAGGGACCCCGGAGCAGGGGCTGAGTTTGGGCCCTGCTTCAGCATCTCCTCTCCCTCCAGGCCCGCTCTGGCCCTCGGCTTTTGCACCTGTGAGGGGGGGCTGACCACCCCCGGTCATTGTCCAGCTTGAGGCCAAATGTCAAAGCGGCTGCCTTTTGAAGTCTGTGTCACTGACACTGACATCCCCTCCGTGGCCGCGGGAGAGGGTGCATCTCCCCCTCCCCCCCCAGGCGGGAGGCTAGCCCCCTCCGTGCCCGGGGGATGCCGTTGGCGTTTTCACCCTCTGGTTCTTACTGAGCCTCTTCCTGTTTCCTGGGCGCCAGCGGCTCCTGCTTTTTCAATCGTTTGTTTCTTTGTTTGCCCTTCTCTTGGGCTGTTTGCTGCTTCGTGAGAGATCCGCACGCACTCCTTCTGCATTAAGGGTGCTGACCCTTTATCTGTCATCTTTTCCCCAGTTTGCTACTTCTTTTTACCTTCTTTCTACCTTGTGTTCATCTGTTCCTTAATTAATTAATCCATATATATCAAGCAACTGCTGTGTACCAGGTGCTATTCAGGACCCTGGAAATACATCAATGAACAAAGCAGACCACCCCCACCCTCCTGGAGCTCACATTCAATAAGCAAACAAGAAAAATAAATTCTAGAATATGATAGAGTCGTAACTGCTACAGAGTAAAAAAAAAAAAAATTAAAGGGATGTAGGGAGTGGTGAGAGGGATGTAATTTTAAATAAAGAGGCCAGGAAAGGCCTCCCTGAGAAGGTAACATTTGAGCAGAGATTGAAGGCGGTTGAGAAGTAGAACACTCAGAACTGGGGTGAGAGTTCCGCACAGAGGGCACAGCCTGTGCAAAGGCCCTGAGGCAGAAGCAGCTGGTATGTTGGAGGAGGCCCGTGTGGCTGATGAGGCTGCAGGGGGTGAGCCGTGGGAGAGGAGGTCAGACATGAAATGGGGCCAGTCCTCGGGGGCCCGAGGGCTGCGTCGGGGACGTTGGCTTTGACTTGTGCGTGAGCTGGGAGCCCGCAGAGTTGTGAGCCCGGGAGAGGCTGGTGTGACTTTGTTGTAACAGGGTCACTGGAGATGGAGAATAGCCTGCAGGTGGGGCTGAGGAGGCAGGCGGGTGGGGAGGTGGGCTTTGATGTGGTGGTTATGCTTGAGTGTTTTCCTTCTTCTTTTTTTTTTTTTTTACTCCTAGCAGTGATTTTACGTTTTCACTTAAAAGTGTCCACATTCTGTCTCTGCAGTCCTTTAATAGGTGTTACATCTAAATGCTTTAAAAAAAAAAAAAAGAACTGAAAAGCGCAACATGAGGAGTCTCGCCCTCAGTGTGTCCCCGCCTGGCCTCCCGCCGGCCCACCCTCCCCCTTCCTGGCCTCGCGGGTGTGCAGGGGCTGTAACTCGGCGTGACTGCTGTTTCCCCACCGCCTCAGCCTCGTCACGAGGTCAAACCAAACACCCCCACCCCACCCCGCAGACCTGAAGCACTTCCTGCCCCCGCTCCCTGGGAGGCCAAACCACACACTCCCGTCTGCACAGGACGCCCCAGGCCGTGGGAACCAGCCCAGTCCTCCTCTCCCCTCCCCTCCCCTCCCCTCCCCTCCCTTCCCCTCCCCTCCCCTCCCTACTGGGCCCCCCCCCACATAGCCCTGCACTGGGCAGCCAGGGAGACCAAGAAGGTGGGGGAGGGTGACCCTGATCCCCAGGCCTCTGGGTGAATCTGACCCCCAAGTGGCAACCGCCCCTCAAAACGTCTCCCTAGGGGACTTTTGCCCCTTTCGCCCCTAGAAGTGGACGGGTGTGCAGGGGTGAGAGGCCCTTTTGACAGAGGGGAAACTGAGGCCCATAGAAGCTCCGGGCTTGTCCAAGTAGACAGGTGCCCGAGCGAGGAAAGGGGACATGAGCAAGGCCTCCAGGCAGCAGCCAGACGGCTTGCACGTTTTGGGTCCGTGGGGCACCCAGTCTCCCCAGCGCTGGCCCGGCTGTCCTCAGGCTTCTGGCTTCTGGCTTCTGCAGAGGAGTGGGCGGGACCCGGTGGGCCCCAGGACTGTGGAGGGCGGGGGTTCGGGTGCAGGTGGATTGGGCACTGCAAGGGGACAGGGGACAGGAGCAGGCCCAGGGAGCATGGAAACCCCATGGCATGGCACTCTCACTTCTGCCCCCTCCTCACCCTCTTGGACCTGAATGACTGAGGCCTGGGCTCCCCTAGGCCTCCCAAGGGGCCCCTGGGTAAGTGCCAGGTGCTCTGAGGGCTCCTGAAGCCAATCGGGGGGCCTGGAAACCATCATCAGAGAACAGTGACACAGTTGGCAGGGCGTCCAGGGGCAGGGACACCAGATGCAGGTAGAGGGGTGGAACTCAGCTGCCCTAAGGGAGTGTCAGTGTGGCTTCCTGCTGTCCTGGGGCCTGAACTGCCTTAATGCCTGGGCCTGAGCGGGGTGGCCCGAGCGGGGTGGTCCGAGCAGACAGAGGGACCCACTGTGCAGCCTGCTCAGGGCTGAGCCAGCTCCAGGGCCCAGGGCACAGGGCCCAGGGCCCAGGCTTCAGCCCACCTGGAGGGCACAGAGGTCTCAGAAGGCTGGCACCTTCCCAGATGGCCCCACAGATCAGCCTGGTGGGATCACCCTGCCCACTGACTCCAAACTCCAGGACCCAGAGCCGGCTGGGTGACCCCAGTGAAGTCACTTCCCCTCTCTGGGCCTCAGTCCCATCATCTGCAAAAATAAATGATGAACCGATTCCATCCTGAGCCGTCTCTGCTCACATGGCAGCGACGCCCTGGAGCACGGTGTTGAGGAGGATTCTGCAGGTTTCTGGCTCCGTGGAAAGGAGTGCTGGGATTGATTGGTGTTGTCTGTTACGGGTGTAGTCCTACACCTGTCATATACTTGCCATCCCTGCTCCGATCTTGGGGGGAGGGGGGAGCTTTTGGCGTTGGAGCCCCTGTTTCTAAAGATATTAGACCTTCCTCTGAAGAGACCGCAGAGCTAGTGGAGCACTTCCTTATTGGGCTCAGCTTCCCCATGGAGTACTAACTGAGAACCATGTGAGCGAGTTTCATCCTCAATCCGAGGGTCACAGGGCCGGGTCGAGACGCTTCCAGAAGCTCACCATCTGGGGGAGGAGATAGGGGTGGAACCACACAACTAGAAAGCAAGAGCGAACATGCCTGCGTCCTCAGAAGAGAAACACAGTCCCGTGGGAATGGAAAGGAGGCGTGGCCATGAGTTCGCTTGATGGGGATCCGAAGTGGCCTCCTGAAGGCAGTCACCTTTCAGCCTGTCTGCAGGCGGCCGGTGTGAGCTGTCTGGGCTCCCCAAACCCTGGCCACGGAACGCCTGCCTCCAGTTGGATGGGGAGCATTTCCGGGCATTTCCTCGAGGACGTCCGCTCGGGCTGTTCCCACAGGATGCCGCTGAACGTGGTCACTTAGGATGAATGCTGGCCGAGAACCTCCAGGACCAGCGGCTGCCGGGGGGCTTCTCTGGGACTCCTGCTCAAGGCTCACTTCAGACGTGTAAAAAAATGCCTGGGGACAATGTCCCGGAGCACGTGCACAGGTGTCCCCTGGGACCCTCCCCCCAAAATCCGGGCTGCCTTCATTCGTTCACGAAATAAGTGTTCACTGAACATCGACTATGTGCTAGACATTGGATGGTCGGGGGAGGGGGGCTCTCTGATGAGGTGGGGTTGCAACAGAGATGGAGTGAGCCCTCCCGCATCGGGGGGCAGGGGGCACAGCAAGTGCGAAGGCCTTGAGAGGGAACCGTGCTCCGCAGGTTGTAGCAGCAGCAGGGGTGTCTAGAGCAGAGAGGTGGGGGGAGTAGGAGAGGAGGTCACAGAGGCGGGGAGGGCCTGGTCATGCCCGAGAGTTTATGACATCAGGTCATGATCAGTGCTGTGACCAAAACAAGTAAGTTAAGAGCAAAGAGAGAGGTGTGTCTGGAGTCAGGTGGTGGGGAAGGTCTCTGATAAAAAGACATTTATTAGGACAACCGGCCACAGTGGCTCAGTTGCTTGAGCATCATCCCCCAAACCGAGAAGTCACTGGTTGGATTCCTGGTCAGGGCACATCCCTGGGTTGTGGGCTCCATCCCCAGTAGAGGGAGTGCAGGAGGCAGCCGAATGATGTTTCTCTCTCTCCTTTTCTCTTCCTCTCTCTCTAAAACCAACAAAACCTTTTTCTTTTTAATTAAAAGAAGACAGTGGGGCAGAAGCCTGTGTTAAGTGAGGAAGCAGGACATGTGGCTATCTGGGAAGAGCATACTGGGAGAGGGATCCGCAAGTGCAAAGGCCCTGGGGTGGGAATGTGCCTGGCATGTGTGAGGAGCGGCAGGGAGACCAGGGGCGCGGGGGTGGGGGGATAGGGGGTGAGCATGGGGGAAGTGGAGTTCCAGGGGTCAGTACAGCCCCATTTACTCTGAGCAAGGTGGGAACCAGAAGGGATTGAGGGCAGAGGACAAACAGGATCTGATGGGGGTGGGGAACGGGCAGGAAGACCAGCGTGGCTGCGGACCCATTTCTCCCCTGGGGTGGCCAGGCCTGGCTTCTGGTCCGAGCAGATTTCAAGGGGATTTAAAGATTCCTGTGAGCCTTTGCCAGGCGGGGCCCCAAAAGGGCGGGGCAGAGCGTGAAGGGTGGCCCCGCTTCCGGGAGGCCTGCGGGCAGCGGTCTCCTGTCCAGGGCAGGAGGATGTTCTCACTGACTTGGAGGAAGCAGCACATCCCACATCAAAAGGGGGCCCAGGTGGCTCCCACGCTCGGGTGTCGTGGGAACCCTGCTGCCTGGGTTCTCGCAGGGAGCCTGCCGGTCGAGAGGGGCTGGGGGCTGCTCGGGGACTGTCCCCCAGCTCACTGAGAGGTAAATAAAAAACAGCCCCGCCGTCACGCCCCACTCACCACCCCCTTCCCGGGAGCAACGCTGACTTTGGTAACCCAGGGCTCTGTGGTCTTTAAGGGGCGCCAGAAATCGTAAGAAAGCTGAGACCTAAACCTTCCCAGGCCACAGGCTCTGCACGACCAGGGCCAGGAGCTGCCCCCAAGTCTGCCAAGCGGACTCTGCTTGAAGCCAGCTCCCTGATGCCAACTGTGCCTGCCAGGGCCCGGTGACAAGGCAGCATTAGCCAGGCTCCGTCCTCAGCAAGCAGGCTCTGGGGCTGGAGCAGCTTCTTCCCCAGCTGTCCCTGCCCCCGCCCTTCCTGCACCCCTTCCTGGCACAGCCCCCAGGCCCCCCGGGCTGCCCCTGGCTTTCAGAACACACTTCTTTATCAAAATGCACCCATCCAGGGACCACGCCCCTCCACCGCTGAGCACAGAGGTCGGGAAGACGCAGACAACACACTGTGCAGGTCACAGCAGGCTTTCTCACCCAGCTCCTGTAGGTGAGGTGTCATTATCCCCATTTTACAGATAAGGAAACTGAGGCTCACAGAGGCTAAGTGACTTGCCCCAGCTTGTCACGGCAACACATTCATGGTTTCCTCTCCACAATGGAGAGAAGTCACGCCATGATTTAGGGGGCGGAGGTGCAGAGAGGTGAAGCTACTCATCCAAGATGACACAGGGACAGTGGCGATGGGGACAATGATGGTGTTGCTATTAGAGTCTTTCTCAGGTACCGGGGATGGTGCTCGGCCCTTGACGTGTAGAACTTCATTGACTCTTCACAGCGAACAGAAGGAAGGTGCCACACTATCCATGTTACACAGGAAACAGGCTTATGGGCTTAGGAGGAGGAAGAGGAGGAGGCGCTGGGGGCCACCCAGCTGGTCAGTGGTTGACCTGAGATGTGAGAGCAGCTCTGGGTGATTTCCAAAAGTCAGAGCTCTCTGGGGGGAGGGCGAGGAGGACAAGCAGACTGCATTTCCCTAGGGCCTCCTCATTTGAAGAGAGGACAATGCCTACGTCTCAGGACCTGACGGCAGTAGACATTGCAGGGATGCAAAAAATGTTCATTGTCAGATGTCTTTGGAAAACCTGGGTTTGCCATCGCTAACCATATTTCCTGATGCAGGACTTATCAGAACCTTTCATATGCTCATATATGTTGTAAATTTTCCAAGAGGGAGACTTTGAAGTGTTTCCTAACTTACTGGACCCCTGAATCCTTCTTTCCCAAAACCTTTGATGGGGATTAGGCCTCATAGAGCAAACTGTGAGAGAGGCGGGAATGACCAAGTCGCTGATGGGTGGGTTTCAGGCACAGTGGCCAGTGAAAGGGAGCCGTGGGAACCCAGGTGCTCTGACCAGGGAGGAGGCCGGCTGAAGAAGGGGAGAGTCGGTACCAAGTGTAGGGGTCCTGGCCACACCCACCTTGTCATAGAAGGGTGTGGCAGTAGGCATGGAGTCCCCTGGGATCATTCTGGATGACTGGGACAGGCACAAAGCGGTCACGCTGTGCCCAGGGTCCCTGGACCCTCTGGTGTGGGGACTGCAGCCTCTTCTCTTCTCTTCCCTCCTCAGGGTCCCCGCGCTCCCGGTGAAGAACTTGAATGGGACCGGCCCAGTCCACCCGGCCCTGGCAGGTGAGATCCAGCCCACGAGGAAGAGAGGAAGGGGGCCCACCTGTTGGCTTCTTGACTCCACCCCTTAATGAGCTCGTGGGCGGGGCCCCGAGGACACACCCTCTCTCATGACATCAGGGTGGGCGGGGCCCGCAGAAGGCATTCTTCTTGGCTTCAACCTGGGGTGGGGTTGAGGGGGGAGGCCCAGGGCACACCCCGCTCATCCACCTGAGAACCCCAAGATCCCTGGATGCCAGCCGGTAGGCGGAGTCTGAGAGAGAGGCCCCCTGCGTACACCCCATAACAGAAGGGTGGGAAGTGCGGGGTGGGCGGGGCCTGGGTGGCGCCCCGCCCCTGACTGCCCAGGCCACGCCCCCAGGGATGACCGGGATCCTGCTTTGCGCCGCCGGGCTGCCCGTGTGCCTGACCCGGGCACCCAAACCTATCCTGCACCCGCCGCCGGTGAGCAAGAGCGACGTGAAGCCCGTGCCCGGTGTGCCTGGGGTGTGCCGCAAGACCAAGAAGAAGCACCTCAAGAAAAGTATGCCCCCGTCCCCCCACCCCTGAACTGAACCCCACTAACCCTGACCACAATCCCTCTGACGGTCAGCTCCAATTTGCTCCTGGACTGACGACCTCACCTCCATCTCCTGATCTCAATTCCGTTCCCCCGACCCCTTCCGCACGAACTCCAAGTACATCCACCTGCAGCAACCCCTGACCTTTCACCCCTGCCAACCCCACCTCTCCAACCCCTGACTCCATCCCGAGCTGCGGCCTGGGGTAGACTCGGGGCGCCCTCCAGCCCACCCCCTTGTGTCCTTGCAGGTAAGAACCCTGAAGATGTGGTTCGAAGGTACATGCAGAAGGTGAAGAACCCACCTGATGAGGTGAGCGCCAGGGGCCGAGGGGACCCGGGCTGAGGGCGGCCTTGCCTGCAGAGAAGAGAGCCCTCTCTCCCCCTCCTCTCCCCTCCCCTCCCCTCCCCTCCCCTCCCCTCCCCCCATACGAATTCCTCCTGGTTCTGTTACAGTCCCTCCTCCCAGTTTGTGGGTTTGCCTTTTCACTCTTCACAATGTCCTTCGATAAACAGAAAGCTGAGTGTAATAGAATCACAGGTGTCAATCTTTTGGCGATTGACAGTTTTTGTATCTTATTTTCACCCATAGTTTTTAGGTTTTGCTGCTGACAGTCCTTTAATCTCTTTGGGGGGGTAAAGGGGGGGAACCACATATCTGAATTTGGTAGATGGGCGTCCTCTCCCTGTGATAGTTGGGTGCCCGAGAAGGGACGCCCTGCCCTGCCCAGCCCTCAGCCTGCCCCCTGTGCCCGCAGGACTGCACCATCTGCATGGAGCGGCTGGTCACGGCGTCCGGCTACGAGGGCGTGCTGCGGCGCAAGGGTGTGCGGCCGGAGCTGGTGGGCCGCCTGGGCCGCTGCGGCCACATGTACCACCTGCTGTGCCTGGTGGCCATGTACTCCAACGGCAACAAGGTGGGCTGGGGGACGGTGCGTGGGGGGCTGGCGAGGGAGCCCCATGGAGCCGGGGCCTCGGGGACCTCACCCAGCCTCCCCTGCTGCAGGACGGCAGCCTGCAGTGCCCCACCTGCAAGGCCATCTACGGGGAGAAGACGGGCACGCAGCCCCCCGGGAAGATGGAGTTCCACCTCATCCCCCACTCGCTGCCTGGCTTCGCGGACACCCAGACCATCCGCATTGTCTATGACATCCCCACAGGCATCCAGGTGAGCCCCCTCGGACCCCTGACGCCAACTCCTCCGACCCCTCCAGAGGCGCCCCCCACTCCTGTCTGTGGTTCCAGCTCTGCTGCTCCTTCCCGCAGGGCCCTGAGCACCCCAACCCAGGCAAGAAGTTCACCGCCAGAGGCTTCCCGCGCCACTGCTATCTGCCCAACAACGAGAAGGGCCGGAAGGTGGGTGTCGTGCAGCTGCAGGGCTGTGGGCCAGGGCCTGCTCTCACACTCCTCCCCACACCAGCAGGGCCCGGGACCACCTAGTGTGCGTCTAGCCCTGCCAGGCATTGCTGAGGTCAAGGTCTTAGCTCCATGTTACGGATAAAGAAACAGCCTCAGAGAGGGCAAGTAACTTGCCCAAGGCCACACAGCCAGTCAGTGGTGGAGCCTGTATTTGAACCCAAGCAGTCCCGGCTTTTCACCACCACATTATAGGTGTTGTGTCTGCTTCTACTTATTGTTTTTCGAGAGAAGCCAGAAATGCTGATTTTCATGTGAAATCTGCAGGTTTTTAAATATTGCCAACAAAGTCACATAGTGTATGGGGTCCAAACCAAGCTGCAGAGGGCCATCGCTTTGAGACCCTCCCTTCACCCCAGAAGAAACAGGCAGATAACTTGGAACGAGTCCGTCCAGGGAAGGAAACTGCCAAGCCCAGCCGCCACAGGGCCTCCTGCTGGGCTCAGGGGGCCTCATGGAGCCACAGTGTGGCAGGGAGGGGAGGCGGGGCTGGAGGGGGCCATGGGCGGGGCTACCTGTGACCCCGCCCACCGCCCGGCTCTGCAGGTGTTGCGACTGCTCATCACCGCCTGGGAGCGGAGGCTCATCTTCACCATCGGCACGTCCAACACCACGGGCGAGTCGGACACCGTGGTGTGGAACGAGATCCACCACAAGACCGAGTTTGGATCCAACCTCACGGGCCACGGCTACCCGGACGCGAGCTACCTAGACAACGTGCTGGCCGAGCTCACCGCCCAGGGCGTGTCGGAGGCCACGGCCAAAGCCTGAGGCCCCAGGCTGCCCACCGTCCCTCCTGCTTGGCCCCTGGCCCAGCACAGGCCTCCCTCCACCAGGTCTGTCCTCCTGGTGGCCCAGGTTCAGGGCTGGGGAGGAGCCTGTGGAAGAAGCCAGAAGCGCTCTGGACATTTGGCTGGTGGCCACTGGGAATGATGGGAAGACGGCAGGCCGGCCAGCTCCGACTCTGGGAGGGTCGCAGGGAGAGCACCAGAGACCACAGCGACCTCCCTCCCACCCCTCACACTAACAGTGTCCTGTTGAACACATGCACGCACACCCACGTGCCTCTACTTGCCCCCAGTCTGGGGGGGAAGAGACAGAAGACCCCTGTGACACTCCATGTGGATCCCGTGTGTGTCTGTCACCTCCGTTCGTACAAGCTTGTCTGCCAGCAGGAGGATTCAGGACAAGCACGTAGGGACCTGCTGGGGCTCCTGGGGGAGACGGGGACCCTTGGGGAGCTCCGCTGACCCCGTCTGTGTCACCATCTCTGCCCTGAGCAGTTCTGCAAAGGGGCCGGCCAGAGAGAGGGGGCCTAGAGGTATCATTTGTGCTCCTGTCTCCTCACCCTCTGGGACCCTGACCTCCTCCTCCTCCTCCTCCCCTCCCATCCCCAGGCCTATGTCTGTCCCGGATAAAGGCGCTGTTCTCCTTTCCTCCCACCCCATCCTCTCCACCAAGTCGTTCGTTTCCAATGTCGAGACCCAAAGGCCGGGGCTTCTGGCTTCGGGAGCGAGGCGAGGAGGCCTGGCTTAAGCCAGTGGGTCTGAAAAAGCAGACTGGAGAGCAGAGCGTCCATTTCCCTCACTTGGAAGTGGGCAGTGGGGTGGCTGATGGTCTCCACCAACCAGGGGCCTGTTGCCCAGGCAACTCACCAGCTCCGCCTCTGTTGATTGGCTGCCACGGTGGAAGTCAGCCAAGAATTAAAGGGACGCCAGTGATCGCTCTTTTGAAAACCTACCAGTCCCACTGTGGGTGGAGAAATAAACGGTCTTTCTCCTCCTCGCCCTGTCTTTTCCTGCCAAGGAAGGAGGGCGGGGGGCAGCTCTGTTCCTGGGGACCTTGCAACAAATGACGACCCTAGGACCGTTGCCCCTCCTGGCCTTGGGCAGCTGGCGAGGCAGGGTCCCCATAATTCTCTTGTCCGGGGGCAGAGGGTGTGATGGTGGCAGAGGCAGACCTACCCAAGAGGACAGAGGTTAAGGTTTGTGCTCGGGCAGGGGCACCAAGCAATGCACACAGTGCTCCCTGTACAATTACTAGGAATGAGGGGCTTGGCTGGGAGCTCAGCGCCTCTGGGAAAGTATGGGAGACGCATGACCAGCCCCTTGGTACCTCCGAACCCCAGTCTCTGCCCTGGAGGAGGAGGGCCAGGTTCTGTCTACCGAGGGAAGGGCCAATCCCAGGATCTGCAACAAGCTTCGGATCGGCGTTTGCAACAGCCAGGAATGCCCAGGTGGCTGTTGCGGGTGCTGCGGCTCCAAGCGACCCCTGCTGGCCACACATGGGATAGCGCCGCATCCTGCTCCACCTCCCAATTCAGGTAGGTTCTGTCCCACCCTATAGTCACACAAAACCAGAGTCCTTGGAGGCCCTACCAGGTCTGCCCGTTGGGTGTTTCCAAACATTTTATCCTCTGGGATTCATTCTTCAACAGGCTCTCACCCCAAACTCTAATAGGTAAAATCGCCCAGCCCCGTGATCCTCAAATCCCATGATCCTCCAGGTCACCTGAGCAGCTTGTTAAGAATCCTGACTCCTCCCACCCACAGTCCTTCAGGTTGTGATGCAGTAGATCCCGGTGCGGCCCAGGGAGCTGCATTTCTAGCAGACACCCCGCGGGGGAGGGGAGGCTTGGGGCCACAGTCTGAGAAACTCCTCCCTGGTTCCTGAGCTATTTCTAAGTCACTCCCTCCTCGTTTTATACAGGGTAAACTGAGGCTCAAGGGGGGAAAGGAGCCTGGCTGAAGGTGTCCCAGACTCCCAGGGTCTGTCCTGGGCCTTGCACATTGCGCTCCCAGCCTGTTCTTCCTGAGGCACCTGATTCTGGAAGCTTGTGGTTAGGACCGTCCGCCCAGGGCACGGCTCAGGAGGATCAGTGCGGGTACAGTGATTGGCAGACATGAAAACAGGAAGGGCTGAGCCTGTTTAGTGCTTGCCTAGGGCAACAAGGCCACATGGGCATGAGGGATTCAGGTACAGCTGTATCCAGCAGCCTCAGTGGGGTGGGTAGAGGCCGGTCCCGTGAAGCAGAGACCTCAGGCTGAGCCAAATGAGTCAGGTTCCTTATCCCAGCCACTCCAGTCTGCCTCGACCCAGTCAACTCAGAGAGTGAGACTCCTTCAGTGCGAGGCTGGCCCCCTGCCTCCACGCGCCAGGCTTTGGGCTCAGAGCATGTGGGACTGGGAGGTCTCCGGAAGCCTCCAAGCCTCAGTATCGACGAAGAAGGTACAGGACAGTCGCAAGGAGACTCCTGGGCCAGGGTGCACTGAAACGGGCCCAGTGGCTCCTCAGTCTTCTCCCAGGCTGCCTGTGGCATTTCCTCAGGGCCCGCGGGGACCCGAGACCGCCTTCCTCTGCTCCTGCCGCTGGAACTCCTCATGGGCTCGATCCAGGTCCTCCAGCACCTCCAGCAGGCGGGCCGCTGCTTCTCTCTGCCCAGCCAGGGCATCGGGACAGGCCCCTGGGAGGGAGGCAAGGGGGCCCCAGGGGCTTAGCCAGGGCAGGGCAGGCTGCCAGAGCCCACACCCAGTGGCTCTCTCGGGCTCCAGATTTGCCTTGTGCCATGAGAATCCTTAAAGGGACTAGAACCCACACACACAGCCTTGGGCCTGCTGGTGGATACAGGAGAGGGGCTTGGAGGTCTCGGGGATGTACTCGCAGGTTGTGGGAGGTGTCAGAGCGGGCCAAGGAAAGGGACCGCCTTAACTTGACCCTTACCTTCCATGGCCCCGGAGTCCTCCATGTCTGCCTCCGGACTTGAATCCATGTTGAAATCCTCCAGGAATTTCATCCTAGAAATTGAGAGGGAGAAAGACAAGGCTGAGCCCTGCCTTAGGGATTCTCCGCTGGTTGCAGGAGACGTTCAGGTTCTCACTAACCAGCACCACCCGCATCCTCATCACAGCCAGGGTCTATAGCAGCGGTTCTCAACCTGTGGGTCGCGACCCCTTTGGCGGTCGAATGACCTTTCACAGGGCTCGCCTAAGACCATCCTGCATATCAGATATTTACATGACGATTCATAACAGTAGCAACATTACAGTTATGAAGTAGCAACGAAAATAATTTTATGGTTGGTTACAACATGAGGAACTGTATTTAAAGGGCCAGGAGGTTGAGAACCACTGGTCTATAGAGTCCCAGACACTGTTCTCGGCCCTTCGATGGGTTAACTTATTCAATTACCACAAAAAAGGATCTGAGGTAGGTGCTTCCTATTACCTCCGTCTACTGATGATCACTGAGGCACAGAGAGGTAAATAACCTGCCTAAGGCTGCACAGCATCACAATAGTTACCATTTATCGAAAGCTATCTATATGTGGCCCGGCAGCTACACAGGGCTCTACCTGTATTACCTCATTTGATCCTCAGGACAACCCCATGAGGTGGGTACTGTTACTAACCCTGGTTTCCAAAAGAGGAAACTAAGGTACAGAGAAGGTAAGCAACTTGCCCAAGACCACACAGCCAGCTTGTGGCCAGGCCAGGATTTGAACCCACACAGGCCAGCTTCAGCACCCACTCTGCAATGAGTTGGAAGAAATCATTGTCGCTGGATAACAATGACCCTGAGACCAGGAAGGGGAAGGGGCACAGCCACGGTCTCTGGAGCCCCAGGTACTAGAAGATGCTAAGATCCAGGGATGAGGGTCCACCTGAGGGTGCTTCCCCACCCTCACCTTGAGCTTGACCCCCCCCTCCGCCCCACCCTCAGCTGATGCACACGGAAAGAATGACTAGATGAGTAGGGGAGGCCTCAGTGGGCACCTGGCCCAGCTGGTCCTGGGGGTGAAGTGGGATGGGGGGGGCACCCACCTGAGCTGGTCCCGCCCCAGGAGCAGCTGCCGATACACCATCTGCGTCTCAGCATCGGGATCCAGGGGGTCACTCCAGTCTCCCAGGGTGACGGCCGAGTGTGTGTGGCTGCAACCAGCAGCTAAGGGAACACAGCGTCATCCATAACCCCTCTCATCCCCCCGCCCCCCATTAGCCCCCAAGGCAGGCTGTCAGCAAGCCCTGCCCCTTCCGCCTCTACTTCAAGCCCCTCTGCCTCCACCCTCGCCCAGCAGAGCACTGGCCTCACCTCTCTCCAGCCTCCCACAGTCTAGGCACCAGCCACACGGAGCCTTTTAACCTTCCTGCCCTCTCTGCCTCCAGTCCAGGCCTTTGCTCGCCTGCAACATCCTTCCTTACCCCATCCCTGAGCCCAGCTTCGCTGCTCCACTCCTACTCTTCTCAGGTCACATCTAAGCAGCACCTCCTCCAGAAAGCCCTCCTTGATCTCCTGCCCGTCCTCTGAAGTCCCCAAAAGCCCCGTCTTGGCACTTAGGAAGCGGTATTACAAGTGTCTGGTTATTCGCTTGTCTTCCCTGAGAAGAGGCCTGACGCCTGGTGCGAAGTGGGTGCTTACAGGGATTCATACCCCACATCTAATCCTCCCCAAACCGTAGGAAGGAGGCCTGTTATCACCCGCATTCCACCCTTGAGGAGCCTGATGTTGCTCAGCGAGCCCAGACAGGCTGAATGGGCAGGGTGGGGGAGGGCGGAGCCTGAGCCCGCCCTGCCCCCTCACCTGAGAGCTCCGCCTGGAGGCAGCAGGTCCAGCGCGCGCCGCGGAAGGCACCGGGGTGGCAGGTGGCCAGCTTGTCCGGGTTGGGGGCGCTGGCCTTGCGCAGGGCCGACAGCCATTGGTTGAGGTCGTTCACGTTCTGCAGGGAGTGGGGGGTCAGGGGTGAGGTGGGACTCAAGGGGCGCCCCGCGCCCCCCAGCCTGGCGGCGGCTCACTTTGCACTGGAGGTAGGTGGTGTGCAGCGTCCCCGAGCCGTCCTGCGTCACCACCTGCATCACGTGCGGCAGCTGGAAGGCGCCCTCGTCCACACGCTCCACGGCGCGGATGTGCGACACGGGGATGGAGGAGCGCATCTGGGAGACAGGATTGTGCTGCAGGGAGGGCTGGGAGCTGGGGGCGAAGGGGCTGGAAGCTGGGGGGGGGGGCTGGGAGCTGAGGGTGGGCTGGGAGCTGGGGGGTGGGCAGGGCGGGGACAGCTTCCCTCTGGGTGTGTGCACCACGTGGTGTCCCCGGAGGTGGGGACATTCAACCTCGTGTGTCTGTGATCTGTGCGCATCCCCACTCAGCCGTTCCATGATGCCCGACAGTGTAGGGCCTACACTCTAAGTGACTTCTCTGGGCATCAGTTTCCACCATCACTGCCATCCTCCTCCTCCTCCCCCCTGACATGGCACTCGGGCTGTGGTTCTCAGCACTTCACATTTACCAACTTGTTCCCTCATCCCAACACACCCCTGCGGCTGGGCCCATTATTCTCCCCATTGTGCAGATGCGGAAACTGAGGCCCAAGAGGTCATTCACCGGGTGGAGCCAGAATTGGAAGCCAGGGAGGTGAACTCTAGAATCTACGCTCTGCTGACCAAGCAGACACACCAAGTCGGCACCCTCTCCGCTGTTCGCTGTTGTTCATGTTGTGTACACAGACGTGGGTGGACCCAGTGTGTGTGCGTGTCTGTTTGTGCTGGACGGGAATGGCAGCCCCATGGGAACGGGGATTCTGTCTTGTTTGCTGCTGTATGCCCCGTCCACACCTAGCACACCGCCCCGTGCGGAGTAGGAGCTCAATGAACATTTAACGAATGAATGGGAGTGAACGAATGCCTGATGTGTGTGCCCAGCAGCCGGGCATGGGCCTCTCCGTGAGCATTTGACGTGAGTGTCCACGGTAGTGGGCAGAGACCTGGCTGGGAACAGCGGAGGGTGCTTAAGCATCGTCATTGTCGCCTGTCCACATCGGGGAGGGTACGCGTGGGGGGGGGGTGCACCTTCTGAAGCGCGTTTGCTGGGGAGTGTGTAGGCGTAGGCCTGTCCCTGCCTGGGCCCTCACACCTGGGCCCAAGGGTGTGAGCAGAGCCTGGCCTGAGAATTTGAATTTGCCAAGTTGCTATGGGGCCTTGGGCAAGTCCTCGGGTGCAAAGGCCGCTCGCTCTGTGAGGGGCCACCGCTGGCAGCGCCTCCGTGGTGGACGGCAGGCCCACCTGCCAGTCGGGACTCTTGGAGTAGGAGAGGGTCTCGCCGCTGAGCCAGAAGTAGCGCTTCTTGAAGGCAAAGCGTGTGGCCAGGCTGCCGGGCTCCTCCTTGCGCTTCAGCAGGTAGCCTTCTCGGACAGTCACGGAGGGCGGGACCAGGGCCCTGGCCGGGCCCCCAGCCTCTGGGAAAAGGGGAGGGGACAGTGAACCTTCCCATCCAGGCTCCGCGTGGCCAGGGCCTGGGGATGAGCATGATTCTCTGTTCCCGTGTAGTCCACTCCCTCCATAGGGAAGGGTGTCCCTGATGGCTGGGCGGGGAGCACAGACCGGCCTTGATTCCTCTCTACCGAGGGACCTGCAGGTAGTGTCGCAGGCAGCCAGCAGGGGGAGCCATGCCATACGGAGTCAGTCCAGGGAGTGCCTGAGATCAAGCCACTCGCTGGGAGCCCAACACAGGCTCCTCCCCAGCACCACAGGGACCCCTCCAGCCACACGGGGCTCCACATTTCAACAGGTTGCTCCTATGCGACTTCGACCCAACCCTCTCGTGACCTGGGCCCCACACTGTGATGTGGACTCAACCCCAACTCTGCTTAAAACTGCCCTGCGGCTCCATTTCACTCCAAGTCAAAGCCAAAATCCTTCCCACTGCCTACAAAGCCCCACGCAACCTGGCCCCTCACCCCTCCTTTGCTCCCCC
>NW_005871799.1:251507-284293 GCF_000147115.1 Myotis lucifugus | reverse complement strand
CCTTATTATTCTGTTCCCTCCTGAGCCCAGGTCCCACATCCGGGATTGCCTGATCCTATCATGCATATCTGGAGCCCATCAGAACCTCAAAATGTGGCCACTTGGCCAAGGATGGTCTAATTCATACTAAGGTGTAAAGGACTACTAGCCTGCTTCCCACTTTCCTCCTGGAAGAGTAGGTCTTTGTTTCAGAAGAGGAAATTAGAGAGTATAATGGTTGCCTTCACCCTCGGGATGAGAGCTAATGGTGGTGTTTCAGACGGGTGTTTCTGCGTCTCATTTGGGTCTCCTTCAGGCCTGGCCTCCCTGCTCTGTTCCCACATGCTTTCCCCTCGCTCAGCACCCCCAGGATGGGCCCTCCAGTGCCGGCACCTTGGCAAGCAGCAGCAGTGAGCGGCCGGTCTGGGGGTCTGCGTGATGGTCCCGGAGGTCAAACAGCTTCGGGGTGAGGATGGCAGGTGCAAAGAATCGCAGGAAGAGGAAGCCGCTTATGGCCAGGTACTTGACGTCCTGCCGAGAGACGCAGCAGGTGAGAGCCCCACCCCCAGACCCAGACCTACCCCCACCTCCCCGCTGTGGAAACCGAGGAAGTGAAATGGGAGATGGGTCAGAAGGCCATCCTGTCAAGGAGGCCTCTCCTTTTGGAGCCTCAGTGTGTCCATCTGGAAAATGAAGTAAGAATACCAATTCTGCACAATCAGATGCAGCCAACACCCTCAGAGTCTGCTAAGGTCGTGTCCTATGAAGGGAGCATTGTCATTATTCCCATTTTACAGATGAGGCAGCAGAAGCTCAGAGATGTCAATTGACTTGCCCAAAGTCACACAGCTGGTGAGCAAAGGAGGCAGGATTCAATCCCAGATCTATCTATCTATATAAAAGGCTAAGCAACCGTCCAACCACCCGACCACCAGGGGGCAGATGCTCACCGCAGGAGCTGCCCAGCTGCAGTGACTTGGCAGCTGCGGTTCTGGGGTGCATCACCCGAGATGGGGGAGGGACTGAGGGAGGTTGGCTCCAGGGTGTGTCCAGCACGTCTAGCCCAGTCCCGCCCCACAGGCCACCTTCTAATTAATTTCCTTTCAATGTGCACGAATCCGTGCACCGGGCCACTAGTGATTTTTATGATAGTGAATAGCAACAGGCCAGACACTTCTCCATACATTTGTTTATTTAATACTCACCCAGGTGGGATTACACCCCCATTTTACGGAGGGGGCAAGTGAAGCCCAGAGAGGGAGGGCTACTTGCTCAAGGCCTCTCATGAGTAAGTGGCAGAACAAGACGGAGCGCAGGCAGGGTTTGAACTCTCAGCTCTCCACCACACTCTCTTGCATTCAACACTAGCTACTGTGGGGCGCTCACCTAGTCAGGAACTGAGCCTGAACGATCACATTTAACCTTCAAACATCCCATGGGGTAGAAACGATTCTCTCCTTTTTTCTAGATGAGGAAACTGAGGCTCCAGAGCCTGTCCCGTGTGCACCCGCAGCCCCAGCCTCTGCCCCGCCCCCCCCAGCAGGTGAGGCTAGTTCCCTCAGCACCGCAGAGGGTGTGTCTCCATCCTGGGTACATCTGGCTCCCCCCAAGCCACTCCCCACTGGCCTCTCCTACTCGGGCTATATTTAGCCCCAGAGTGTTTCCGGAGTTTAGGTAGGGGCTGTGTTCACACCGGAGACAGTGCCCTCCCTGGTGGGTGCCAACTCCCTGGCCACCGTGAGCCCTGCCAGGGTGGGGGACCTGGAGCTGCCCCTCCCTCCCTCCTCTGGAACCCTGAACTGCCCCCCAGGTCACCGCCCCCGCCCACCACGTTCAAGGGTAATTTTAGCCTTCGACATCAGCACGTGACTTCCTCCTTTTTGAGAAGGAGGAACAGGTGTCAGAGAGACAGAGAAAGGGGCTCCCCTGGCCCCATCCAGACTTGTGGGCCTGAAAAAGTCCCTACTCCCGGCCCAAGGCCTTTCCCACTGTGGGGGCTGAGAGCTGGGGACACTTGGGTGTCACGATATTGGCTCCACCCGCAAGGGTCAGACGTCTGGGGAGCCGGCCTCCCTTCCCTCCCGCCTCCCTGCCGTGTCCCACTTAGCACCTCTGCTGGCAGCCCTCAGTGGGGACTGAGCGAGAGAAAGGAGACACCCCGCTGGGCATCTGGAGGCCCAGGCTCTTTGCCCTCTGGGCCTCAATTTCCCCATCCGTAAACAGGAAGTGGGGAGCTCTTCACCCCGGCTCCAGGGATGGGCCACGGAGCACTGCAGCGCGGCAGCCCCGTTTCTGCCTGCCTGCCTCTGCCCTGCCTCCCACGTGACCCTGGACAAGCGCCTGCCTGCCCCAGCCTCCGTCTCCCCATCTGCCCACCGGGAGCGCCGGCCCACCTTGTGCTCGTCCTGGGGGAAGCGCTCCTCCACACGCCGATGCAGCCGCTTGAAGGCCAGGCGCATGGCAGGCGGGCAGCGCCCCACGGAGCCCACGATGGCATCCACGGTAGGGCCCAGGTAGCCCATCAGCAGCCCCAGGCTGGCCTCCCGCACGTGCTCCTCTGAGGACGGGCCCTTGAAGGACAGCCTCCTGGGGGGCAAACAGAGTGACCGTCTCAGAGCCCAGCCCCTGCCCGCGCTCCGCCGCCCCCGCTGGGCTCAGGCAGTGCCCGCCTGCCCGCCAGGCTCCCCGCTACCATGCCCCTGGCTCCCTACTGCTGCTTAAACACATGCAGCTCATTCCTGTCTGGGAGCCTTCGTCCGTGCTGTTCCCTCTGCCCGGGACATTCTTGTCCCCACATACAGCTTAGATGTCACCTCCTCACAGAGGCCACCCCCTCGCCATCGCACATCATCCCAGACCCTGAACATGCATTTCAGCATGGACACGCCAGACACGCGCTTCCACCCCAGGGCCTTTGCACTTGCTGTTCCCCTGCCTGCACCTGACCTTCTCCCTCCCCTCCTTCAAGTGTTTGCTTAAATGTCCCCTTCTCTGCGAGGCTGTCCCTGTAGCCACCCCTATGGAACACCGCAAGCCCCTCCCCTGCCCCTGGCACTTCCCTCCACCCTCCCCAGCTTCGTTTCCCCCCATAACACGATCATCTGCAAGAAGCTTCTTCTTTAGTGTAGGATCTGTCTCCCCCAGAAGAGGGATTTGTGTCCATGTGCCCTCTGCTGTGAACTCAGTGTTCAGACGATGCCCGGTACACAGTAGGTGCTCAACAATTGTTTTGTTGAGCGGATGAGGGAGTAGCAGTTTTCTATCTGCAGTTATTTTGTTCCTTTTTGTTCCCATCCAGGTGAAGGGTCTGTGTTGCCCACTCTCAGATGTGACCTCCGCAGAAGCCAGGCTGGGGGTTCCCTGCCCCCCCCCACCCCGCACCCCCCACCCCGGGTCCTGGACCCAAGGAGTTAATGCCTCTGACATGGTGGCATTTGATCCTAATGGCAATCTGATGGACTACTAGTAAACATCCCATTTAACAGATGAGGAAACTGAGGCTCAGAGAGGTCTCCTTGCAAACAGGGCAGAGTCGAGATTAGAACTCAGGACTGCCCACTGGGGTCTGGCTACTGCCCTGCACTGCCCAGGTGCTGGCGGCCCGGCTGCATCCCCACCAGGTCTGCTGGGAAACGCCTCTGCCTGGGGGTTTCACAGACCGACCCTGCCCTGTGCGCGGGGCCTGGGTTCAAATCCTGCTGTGCAACTTCTTCCCAACTGTGCAGCCCTCAGCAGGTGACCTCCCTCTCTGAGGCTGTTTCCTCATCGGGTAAAAGGGGTCCTGGTGCCTGCCTCCAGGTGGTCAGCAGCTGTGGGCAGCACTTGCTGGGCGGGGCCCAAAATAAAGGTAGGGCTCTCTCCTGTCCCCACCATAGTCCCCGATGGGCTGCCCAGCAACCAGCGTCATGGCCTGGCGGGAGTGGGGCAGGGCCCGGAAAGAGAAGAGGAGCCCACGGAGGCGTGGAGTGAGCCAGCCACTGCCCGGCCTCCTCCAATCTCATCAAGTGCTCCAGGGCCCGCCCTGCACGCAGGCCCACGCCGGGCCCGCCTCACACGCAGGGCCCGCCCGCAATGAGGGACATTAGAAGTACCGTGTCCTTGGGTGCATGCATAGCTCGGTTCACTCTCACAGCCGCACAGGGGCGAGGTGGCTTGCACACCGGTGGGGGCAGAGCGGGGGTTTGAACCCGGGGAGCCACTACCCCAGGCAGCCTGAGGACTGGGGTGCCCCAGGGGAGACTTTGAGGTGGGCGGCAGGGCTCCAGGGAACGGGGTGAGGGGGGCGGGGGAGGCGGGGAGGGGTTAGCAAGGGGCACAGGCCCAGCCTGACGAGACTCGGGGACAAGGGGGCTGTCGGGGGTCAGGCCCCCCAGCTCAGCTCACTTGGTGCGGCCCAGGTCCATCTTGCACGGGTCCAGCTCGATGTACTTCTTCTCCTCAAAGACGCGGCTAATCACCGGCTTCAGGACCTCGTGCAGGTAGGGCATGCCCACGAGCTGGGGGGTGGGGGGGCACCACATGGGGCGGGGCTGAGGGCGAGGCCGGGGCGTGCCCGTGAGCTCGGGGCAGGGGGCACCATGCAGGAAGAGGCTCAGAGCAAGGCCCAGGCACGCCCAAGGGCTGGGTGGGGGCTGCCACTCGGGTGAGAGGCCAGGCACCTGCCACCAGCTCCCCAGCTCGGCTGCCCACTGCCACCTGAAGCCAGCCAAGCTCTGGGTCCAGGTGAACCCTGGAGGGGGGCCCTTGAGGAAGCTGCTGGGCCCCGCAGGCCTTCGCCTACTCACCTTCATGAACTGCTCCATGGACTTGGATGCCAGGGAGTTAGAACGGAAGAGGGTGTTGGGGTCGGCTGGGAGGGCAGAAGGAAGTGTTTTCTGGGGTTGGGGGGAGTGATCCACCTCACCCCACCCACCCACCCAAGGTGGGGGTCAGGATGCTTCCAGCCTCAGGCATTGAGGAGACCCGCAACATCAGCTCTGTTCACAGTACCGAGGCCCAGGGTGGTTAAGCAATCTGCCTGCGGTCACACAGCTCAAGGGTAACAAAACCAGCAGGCTCCACACATGCGTGCGTGCACACACACACACACACACACGCGCGCACACACGCACACACACGCACGAGCCCCTGTCCCTGCTTGAGCCCCCCTCTTAGCCCCCCAGAGACCCTCTGCAGACTCATCCTTGGGGGAGTGCTGTCCGGGGGTCCTGTGGGCAACTCACTGGTCCGCGCCAACTCCCGCCGGGTGAGATAGTCCAGAAAGGGCCCAGCCAGGCCCTGGCCAAGAAAGAGCTTCGCCAGCTTGGTGGCGAGGTCCTGGCGGCAGTCCCCCGAGGTCAGCTCCTCCAGCACAGCCAGGGGGCTGCAGACGTCCTCCTGGAAGGACAGGCGGCAGGCGAGCTGGCCGGGGCCCTGGGACTCCGGGGCAGCTCAGACGGATTTCCCCGAAGCGGGGCGGCCAGGGTCCAGACACCCCCCCCCGCCCCCCTCCCCAGCCCCCGTGTGCCTGCTTATCTGACGCGCCCACCTCTGCCGGCTGCAGCACGGACTCCATGAGCAGCTCCAGGAGTGGCCGGTAGCACCGTGAGGGCAGCACGCGGTCCTCCAGGAGGCGCACCTTCAGCCGCAGGGCACCCAGGTTCCCCCTGACCGGGTCAGAGCACACGTATGTACGGATGGAAGAACGTATGGGCCGGCGCGGAGATGGGCAGGTGAGAGCACAGGGAAGGAACATGGATATTTGCAAAACAAGGTGAGTGTGGGTAGCGGCGAACAGGCGTGGCCAAGTCTAACTGGGTGTGAACAGATGTTGACAGGTCTAAACGGGCCTTGACAAGCACCTATAGTGTGAACACTGTGGCTGGTATAAACACGTGTTCGGGAATGGACAGTGTGAACAGGTGTGGACAGGCATGGAAGGACCCAGGGTTCTGATCACACATCAACAGGTGTGAACTGACATGTTCGCAGGAGGGTGGGTTAAAGGTGAACTCATTTGGACATGTGTAAACACAGCTGGGAGACGTTCAGACATTTGTTCGGTGAATGAACAGTGTGCCGTGGTGATGGTCTGTGGGCTGAGGTGGGCGCCCATGACGCCACGAGCTGAAGATGGTACCCGACATGGTTCCAGCCTGGTCTCCTCCCTCGGCCCCACACTTACCCAGAATCCTCCTCAGCTCTGGGAAAGGGCAGGAGACGGAACCAGCCGTTGGGTGGGTTCTGCTGCAGGACCTTCGGGGGGAACTCCACCTGTGCGGGGACACAGAGCTTCAGCGGAGCCCTGCCCATCCCCCCCCAGCCCTGGGAGAAGCACTCAGACTGCCCGCCCAAGGCGGGGTGGCACAGCCTGCCAGGGGCCACGCCTTCCCCCCTCTGTGTCCCATCAACATGACAGCAGTGACACTCCCTCCCCCAGTCCTAAATGGTGAGCCCTGCCAGGGCACTGAGGCCTCCAGGGACAGTTATTTGAGGAAACTGAGGCTCAGAGAGGTGGAGTGACTTGCCTAAGGTCACACAGCTGCTGGAGACAGCATGTCAGACTGGGTGTGTTTTCAGCTCTGCTCAGGGACACCATTGTACTATCACAAAGCTTAGAGACAGCCCGGAAGGCCCCCGAGCCCCACCCCCTCTTTTAAATAACTTTATAGAGATATAATTGTGCCCCCTACAACTCACCTATTTAAAGTGTATCACTCAATGGCTTTCAGTATAGTCAGACTTGTGCTAACATCACTACTAACTTCAGAACATTCCCTATGAGCCCCCCCAAAGCCTGTACCCATTAACAGTCACTCCCCAGCCCCTGACAACCACTAATCTATTTTGTCTTCATAGATATATTCATCAATTCTAAACATTTCCTATAAATGAAATCACACCACGTGTGGGGGTTTTTTTTAGACTGGCTTCTTTCATTTAGCATGTTTTGAAGATTCACCCATGTTGTAGCATCTGTCGGTACTTTGTTCCTTTTTAAAAATATATTTTTTAATTGATTTCAGAGAGGAAGGGAGAGGGATTGAGAGATAGAAAAACCATTGATGAGAGAGAATCATTGATGGGCTGCCTCCTGCACGCCCCCTACTGGGGATGGAGCCTGCAACCCCAGGCATGTGCTCTGACCAGGAATTGAACCATGACCTCCTGCTTCATAGGTCAAAGCTGCCACTGAGCCACACCAGCCGGGCAGTACTTTGGTCCTTTATGTGGCTGAATGATATTCCATTGTATGGCTATAGCCCCTTTGTTTATTTATTCGGCTGTTGATAGATATTTGGGCTGCTTCCGCTTTGGCTATTATGAAAAATGCTGCTGTGAACATTCATGTACAGGTTTTTGTGTGGACATGTGTATATTTTCATTTCTTGGGTACAGACCTAGGAGTGGAATTGCTGGGTCACGTGGTAACTCTATTTCCAACCATTTCAGGCACTGCCAGCATTGCATGACCAAGCCTCCCTCTTATTTGCTCTAATCTTGCCTCCTTTTAAAAACTACCAGCCCTGCCCTAACTGGTTTGGCTCAGTGGATAGAGTGTTGGCCTGCGGACTGAAAGGTCTCCGGTTCGATTCCGGTCAAGGGCATGTACCTTGGTTGCGGGCACATCCCCAGTAGGAGGTATGCAGGAGGCAGCTGATCGATATTTTTCTCTCATCGATGTTTCTAATTCTCTCTCTCTCCCTTCCTCTCTGTAAATAATCAATAAAATATATTTATTAAAAAAAACTACCAGCCCTGATATACCTGCACTGCTACCCAGAGGCAGGAACTATCTACCCATTGTACAGATGGGGAAACTGAGGTTCCAAGAGAAAGACCTTGACCCCAGTGCTTCCAGGAAGAGGAGTTAAATAAAGGCTTAGATTCTGGAGTAAGAGAGACCTGCACTCAAATCCCAGCTCTACTATTTCTTAGTCATGTGACCGTGGGAAAGCCAATTAGCCTCTCTGGTTTTCCCCACCCCAGCCTTTTAGGGAGGCCTGAAGGGTAAATGAGGTTGTGCTGGAGCAGCCCTCAGCACAGGGCCAGCACATGGTCATGCCAGGTACTCTCGTTGTAGAATTCGGAGATGGGCAGGTTCTTGCACCTTTGAGAGCCTCCGTCTCCCCAAATGCACAATGGGGCAATAGGACTCATTTCCCTGGACCTGATGAGGCAGCCTTCACATCTACCCTCTGAGCCCCAGGGTACCAGCCCATCTCCCTTCCTTCCCCCTTGGGGGCGGTGGGGAGCCATGGAGCGTGTTGGAGGGGGCGCTCACCATGCCCAAGAAGTCGTTCTTGCCCACCATGTCCCAGTCCCAGAGCTCCACCCGCAGTGGGGAGGGGGCGCCTGGCATCTCCCGCAGCTCCAGCACCTCATCCCAGTGTGGGAAGCGAGTCTTCTTGATGGTCTGGGGGAGGAGGGGGGTGAGGAGAGAGCTGACTGGGACCCCACCACCCGATGCCCCACTCTTTCCCAGTTCCCCTCCACCACTCACCGAAGTCTCCAAGCTCTGGCTGCCCCAAAACACACGCGCGAATGGGTCAGACGTGCCGGAGATGTCTCGGGGGGCCAGGTCCCTGGGGACAGATGAGGACAGGAGTGGGGAACCACAGGACCCTCAAGGACCAAAACCCAAACTGGACCTTGGAAAGTAGATTCAGGGTAGACCGTTCAAATGCCACTCGTTTCCAAGGCAATAAACTGCTCCATTGTAGGGACCCAGCGGGGAGCACCCCTCACCGTGCCCGTCCTATTGACTAATGCTGCCCTATGAGGAGGCACTAGTGATGCCCCTATTTTCCAGATGAGGAAACCGAGGCACAGAAAGCTCAAGTCCTGCATCACCAAGCCCAGCAGGCAAAGGTGTCGTGGGGGGTGGGGGTGGGGGGCGGGCGGAGAAAGGAGCCGCTGGACGGGAGACCAGAGGCCAGGACTCAAAGCCTGGCTCTGCGCTCCATTGTCTGGGCGTCACGGGAATGAGCTTCGGTTTCCTCATCTGGAAAACTCGAGTGATAACAGACCAACCTCAGGGGCCGAGAGTAAATGAGATGACGCGTGGAAAGGGCTCAGCATGGCAGCTGGCAGCTGGTGAGGGCTCAGGTCAGTCATTCACTCAACAAACACCATGCCCACACCCGCCTAGGACCCAACAAAAGGGTGAGACAGAGACCCCTGCCTCTGGTTGTCATGACAACCCCAAAGTCTCACCCCAATCAGCCTTCCCCACTCCTCCTCCTGAGGTCCCCCAAATCCAGGGACCCCTGCCCCCCGCAGAGGAGCTTCCTCCTGCTGCTCCTCTCCCACCCATGCTCAGCATCCAAAGCCGCCTTTGGTTTCCTAGGAGCCAGCCTAGTTGCTAAGCGACAGCAATCGGTCCCTTTCCTGTTGCAAGAATCCTGCACAGCCTTGTGGCTGGGGAGGAGGCCCTGGGCGAACAGCAGACAAGGAGCCCTGTCCCATGCTGAGTCCTCTCTCCTGTCCCCTGCCTCTCCTCTCCCCCCACCCCACCCGCCGCCCCCAGTACTCCACCCAGACTCCAGGGATCCCCAGCTGGGGACAGAAATCTGCAGGTGGTGGGAGAGACACAGAGAGGGCAAGAAAGGACTTAAAGTCACACAGCAAACTAGAAATTGAGATGCTCCCCAACCTTGGCAAGAATCAGCCTAAAAGGGAAGGTTGGGGGAGTAAGGTGTGAAAAAAAAAAAGGCAGAAAGACAAGATGGGAGATAAGAAGGGAATGGGGGAAAGTATTTAAGGAAGCAGAATAATGGGGGAGCTCAGAGAGAGAGAAAGGGGATTACAGAGTGATAGGCAGGAGGAGTGAGGGCTGTCCCCTGAGCTGGTGCCCTGGAGGGTCACTGTGGGGTTTGCTGGTCCCGCATCTGTCTTCCTCCAGATGTTTCTTTGGGGTAGGACCCCTCCCCTCCTCACTCCCAGCCCACGTGATCTCTTCGGGGCTGACCCTCCCTCCACTCCAGGAAAGGGCTGTGACTCAGGCCTGACCAATCAGTCAGTGTCATTGACTCAGAGATAGGCATGAGCCCCAGACTGAGCCAATAAGAAATGCTCCCAAAACATTGGTTGGAAATGGATAAGAGATAGAATTCTTTTTCATTTGGGGCTGCCAAGTTGTTAGGATGGCAGCTGAGGCTGCTGGGGCCATCGTTGCCCCCACCTGGGGAAAGACTTAGAATGAAGCCAACACAACAGACAGCTGAGGAAATCTGTGTCTACAGAGTCCCGATGTCACCCTTTGAGCACCTGGATCCAGCCATACCTGAAGCTACATGTCATTCATAGGAGACAGTCTGCTTCAGTCCGTAGGCACTGGGTGACTACTGCTTACACTCTGACTAATATACCTCCTCGCTCATGCCTGGCCATCCCGAGTGTCTGGCCTTTGGTTGCTGGTCCCTGCTCGTTCTCAGATCACCGCCTACACCCCACACTGTGACCCTACCTGGCCTTGAGCACATGGCAGCGAAGACAGCGGCCCCGCACATCTTCCAGCATCTGCACAGCCAGGTAGATCTCACCTTGCACCTCGGCATCCGGGTCCACGGGGCTCAGGTTAATCCAGCTGTCAATTCCTGGAGGGCACAGGTGTCAGCAGTTGTTAAGCACCTACCATGTCCTAAGCGTTGTGTGTGTGATGGTCTTTGGTTGTGAATTCGTGTTTGTTTGATCTCATTCTGTGGGAAACGGAGCCTGAGGCTGCTTATCCCTGGAGAGGAGAGGTGCTTGCTCATTCTGGGCCTCTTTAAGGGCGTCGGTCTAATGGGGGAGTCTCGGGGTCGGGACCGTCTGCCTTCGCCCCGGCTCAAGATTTAGTCTGTTGACTGCAGATTAGATACTGACATTGACTTTCGGGGAACTCCTTCCTTATTCCCTCGCTGTCGCTCACCGCTCCCCGTTAAGTTTTGCTGACGACTGGGGGGTGGGAGGAGAATACTGGGCAGTTTTTCTTCTTTACAGCAAGTCCAACAACGTATTAGGAATCGCATCTAATTCAGGAGCTCCCTGTCACATAGCAGGAGGGCTCTTCGGAAGGTGGAGTGCCCCCGGGCTGCTGGAAATGAAAGTCCCACTTCACCTCTATCTCCACTCCAACCCCCAAGTGCAGGATGCTGTCAGCTTTCTCTGACTCGATTATTGCACCGACTCCAAATTGATCTCTCAGCTCTACTCCTGTCCCACTGCGATCCAGTATCCACAAAGCAGCACAGAGATCTGAAGATGTATCTAATCTCTCTTGTCAGTCTCTCCTCCTCTGATACGGCTCCACTCTCTCCGCTGTCTTGCTCAAGGCCTATCAATGGCTCCCCAGTACCTCCCAGAAAAGGTCCAGGCACCGAGGGCCATCTCCAACCAACCCCCACACACAATACTCCATCTGGCCCGGCCCACGCCTGACCCTAGAAGAGAATCCCTGGAGATGGGCCTTCGCCTCTTTGCCAAAGCACCTTTAAGGCCCCACTCCTTCCCCTTCCTCCAGGAAGCCTTCTTGGACCACCTGCCCACTCCTCCTCTGCCCTGTCATACCAGTGATGTTCCACATACCGCCACCCCACATGTCTGTCCTGTCTAAAAACAAAAACGGAAATAATTTTCCACGGAGGGCTCTGTGCTTCTCGTGACACTTGCTCTGCCCTTGCAACGCCCACTCTGGGCATGGCCACCCCTCCTCCCTCTGCCGGCTGAGGACCGGCGCCCCTCACCCACCTCGGGGGTCAGCGGCAATGGCCTCCCTGCTCAGCGAGATCTTGCCGATGATGTCGTCATGCCTGTGGGAAGGGAGCAGGGGAGGGGCCAGGTCAGGAAAGGGACAGGCATCAAGGGTGGGCAGGTAGGTGGGTACTTTGCTCTGGGGTGTCCGCCTCCCCTCAGATGCCAGGCCTGGGTCCCCAGCACACATACCCCACCGTATCCTCGTCCAGCACATAGAAGGCCAGATGGTGGAAATCCAGGGGCAGGTGCACCGTGTACTCCTCCCCCCAGAAGGGGCTCAGGCTCCGCCAGACAGTTGCTGTCCTGCAAAAGGGGGAGCAGGGGGCTGGGGGGACTTGGGCCACACAAGCCGCAGACACCTGGGCACCCAGGTGCACATGCGCAGCCACACACACACACACACACACACACACACACTCCCACAGGGACACACTGAAACAGACACGCATAGATACACCAAGGAAGCCAGAGACACAGACACACATATGCAGCCTCAGAAACTTCTAGAAATACAAATCGATGTGTTTCTACACACTGACACATGTGGACACACACAAAGAAAACAGACACAGTCACACAAACCCACAGACACACTCACATACGTACACAGCAGGCACACATATAGAATCACACAAACACAGTAACAACACGCATGATTCCATCCATCCATCCATTCATGCATTCACTGGGTGCCAAGGCATATGGGTTCTGGGGGAATCAGAGGAAGAGACACCAAGGCCCATGCTCCCTCCGAGCCCCCTCAGCAGCCAGGCGCGCTCTCCCGAGCTCTGTGGCACAGTGAGAGCCCTGTGCTGTGGTTAGTACCCGGTTGGGTCTGGGAGTGGGGGGTTGGAGGGGTCCAGAAAGGCTTCCTGCAAGAGCTAGTCAGGCAGAGTGGGGAGAGAGGATGAGGACAAGCATCCCAATGGCTAGGACAGCATGTGCAAAGGCCCTGAGGCAGGGATGAGCTCGGTACTTTTGAGGAACAGGAAGGTGCTGGTTGGAAAGGGAGGAGTGTGAGGGCCCAGAAGACTAAGTCAGCAGGAGCCAGAGCACTCAGTAAGCCAGGGGGAACCGTGGCAGGGTTAGGGACCAAGACAGGCTCAGGCGCAGGCACACCCATAGAGCATCTTCACGCCGGCACCCCTGCAGACCCACTTCCCTGTACCCAACAGAGAACAAAGAACCTCCGTGCTCAGTGAAGACACACCCAAACCTATGGCTGCGAAATCTGGTTGGCACACCTGCCACTCCCATCTTCCTTTTACACACTCTTCCCCAACAGAGCGTGAGTGTGCACACGCACGCGTACATGCACCACGCTCTGCCCTCTAGCCCAGGGCACCACCATCCGTTGGACACTTCCTCCCCCTCACCCTGCCTCTTCCCAGCTGGAAGTCCCTCCCCAGCCCCATAGGCGGGATGCTCCTCCGAGCCCAGAGAGGGGGAGACAGCAGCCTGCGGTGACACAGAACATCAGCCTGTGGGTTTGTGGGGAAGGGGGCAGCATGAGCACAGAGAGAATGATGGAGGGGGTCAGCTGGGTGCTGTAGGCTGACCTTCCCCCCATATGGGCTCCCTGCCCCCAGCTCCCAGTCCATCTGGACCGGAACCTCGCCAGCAGCATCCTGAATCCTGCTGTCTCCATAGGAACCGAGGCCTCAGCCATCCGCCCACCCACACCCCTTAGGCCTGCGGGGGCTGAGAGCTGTCCCTTGATCGGCCTGCGGGGGTGGGAACCAAGCATGACCCAGCCCGATGTCCCCCCTGCCCAGACCCGCTCACACATCAAACACCCTCACACCTTCACATGTGTCACATTGGTGCCTGTGGACCCCAATAAGCAGGCAGCGGTGCGCACGTGTGTACAGGGCAGCCCGTGTGTGTGGGCACACATGCACACAGACCACACACTGCTACACATAGTGAGCCTGCATTCCCACAGGGACACGTCCATCTGGACACCAGCCCTCCAACACCCCCATGGACACTCAAGCAGGCCAGCTGGGCGCAGGCGCACACACACAGCCTGGTGCCCGCAGGACCCAGCAAGCAGGCCCGGAACCAGCCAGCCCAGCCAAGCGTGAGATGCCCGCCCCCGGGGAGGCCACCATGGGAGGCACAGGCTGGCAGCCGCTGAGTCAGCCCCGGGAGCCAGCAGGGACATGGTCAAGTCCAGGGGGAAGGTGCGGGCCAGCTGGGCTGGGTGGGGAGAGGAGCTGGCAGCCCCCGCTGTCCGGTCCGGGGCCAGGGCACAAAGCACCACCATCAGGCCGCAAGTCCGCCGCTGGGGTGAGCATCGGCCTCTCCGGCCCCTCTTTTCCTGGTGGGTTCTTGTGCCTGGACCCCCCAGGGCTAGAAGGAGCCCCTCCCCCGGCCCTGCTCGCCCCGCCCCAGCCCAGCCTCCACTCCTCACCTGGCCACCACCTCGTCGTCCACTTTCACTATGCAGTAGGGGTCACTGCTCCCAGACCTGCGGAAGGAGGAGGTTGAGAGGGCAGTCGTGGGCGGGAACCCCAATCTGCCTTCATTTCACAGGAGGGTGCAACGGAGGCCCAGAGAGGGGAGGGGACCTGCCCAGGGTCACACAGCAAGTCCAGCTACGAAGCTGGGGACCAGCAGGAGGTCATGGCTGCTCAGCCTGCCCGCTGCAACCCCGACCCAGCAGGCGTGGCCTCCCTGGGTGTCCACCTACAGAAATAGAACACGGAGGCACCGAGCGAGGAAGTGCAGAGTCCCTGTCCCAGGAAGCCCAAAGCGAGTGCGTGCGGGGGAGTCACACCTGCTTCCCCACCTGCTGGCTGTGGGGCTCTGGCAAGCCCCGGCCCCTCTGTGGCCCTCAGTGCCTCTGCCCTATGAGTCAGGAAGAGCATTAACATATACCCCCTGGGGCAGAGGAGGAACTAAGAGGCACACGAGGTGCAGGCAGCCCAGGCTCACCCAGAGCCTCTCTGGCCTTTCATTGCAGCAGGTTCCCCTGGGCGGGGGACACACGTTGCTCAGCCACCAGCAGGGATGGAGCTCAGCAGCTCTCACTGCAGACAGACCAGGGCACCCAGACCTCAAGCCTCCACCGCCCACCTGGCAGCCAGGATCCAAGCCCAGGTCCACAGGGCTCAGCGCACAAGCTCCTAACCAAGGCTGCCTCCAGCCCAAATGGCCCTCCCTCCATGCCCGGCCCCCACCTCTCTCTCTCCGCCACCTCCCCTCAGTTCAGATGGTCAGCGATCCACCCCTGCCTCAGGGATTCCCAGGCGCAGGGACGTGGGCACCGGGACTGGCTCCTGCCGGAGGCTTGTCTGCTGGCTGAGCCCTCCCTGTGCCTCAGTTTCCTCTCGGGGTTCCTTCCCTTGGCCCCCTTTGCTGGGCACTCCATCTGGTCCCCCTCCCTGAACATCTCAGACTGGGCGGTGGCTTGTGTCTCTGAGTTCCTCTCTAGGTTCTCCATGGAGCGCCCTGGGCCTCAGTTTCCCCACCTGGCTCCACCCCCCTGAATGCCCGCGGCTGGGTAACCCCCTACATCTCATTGCTCTCTCTGGGTTCTCTGACCCTGAGCTTCTCTAAAGCAGGCTCCCGTTCCTCGGTTTCCCCAACTGCGGACGTGGGCTGGCATCTCACCAGCAAAGGGCTGGGAGACATGCGCCCTCCTGTGAACCCCGCCTGACCCCCGACCCCTCCTGGGAGCCGAGCTCGCACGTCAGCTGCCGGGCTCTGACGCACAAGGGCCTTATCAGGCTCCTATCAGGTAGGGGCAGCGGCGGGAGGGGGCGGGAGGGGGCGGGAGGGGGCTGCCTCGCCGACCTGCCATCGCTCCAGAGCCTGGCCTCTCCCACGGCCGCTGCCCCACGCCGCGGCCATGCCTGCGCAGCCTGGTGTGGGCGTGGGAGCGGTCAGGCTTCAGATCCCGGCCGCGTGACCTTAGGCAAGTGACTTTGCCACTCTGGGCCTCAGTTTCCCCGTTTGTAAAGGAGAAGTGCTAGCAGAAGCCTAGGAAATGCTAAGTGCAGAACCTGGTCCCTATCAGCCTCGGTGAAGTACAGCGATTATTTTTATTATTTTTGTTGTTGTTAATCCTCATCCGAGGATGTTTTTCCCATTGATTTTTAGAAAGAGTGTGTGTGGCGGGGGGAGAAACATTGATGTGAGAGAGACACATCGACTGATTGCTTCCCCATTGTGCCCAGACTGGGGCCGGGGATCAAACCTACAACCCTGTGCCCTTGACCAGGAGTCAAACCCTCGACCCTTTAGTGCACAGGTCGATGCTCTAACCACTGAGCCACCGGCCAGGGCACAGCTGCTGTTGTCAGTGATAGCAGTAACTCTAAAGTCGCCGCTGAGTCTTCCTCTTACGCCAAGTCCAGACGCCCTAGAATCTGGGGAGGCTTCAGGAAGAATCCAGCCTTTTCCTTAGGAGAGGGGCGAGAACACGCGGGCGGGGAGATCCCAGCACGCTCTGAGGAGACCCCCTGTGAAGAAGGGAGCCAACAGCTAGGGAAACTGAGGCAGGATGGCCAGATCCCCCACTGGGGCTTAGTGACTCCCTACCCTTGCTCGAGGGCGTGGCCTTGGCCCAGGAACATGGGGAGGAGGGTGCATGGGAGCCACGCGTGACTCAACTCCCTCCCCGGAGGGGCAGATGGCGCTCACCAGCCTCCATCAGCCTCCAGGCCCCCTCCTGGCTTCACTGCCCCAACACTTCCAGGGTCTCTCTTCTCGGGGCTCCGGGAGGACATCTCAGAGAGAGGGAGGCAGGGCTTGTCCAGGTGCCGCATCCGCACAGCGAGCCCTCGGCCTCCCCTCCGTGGGTTGCGGGGCTGTGCTGATTGGGGGCGGCTGAGGAGGATGGAGGAGCTCTAAGCAGCGCCCCCCTGGACACAGCCTCAGCGTTGGGGAGGGGGCAGGTGGTGGAATGGAAGGCAGGGTCCTCCTTGCTGGGGGCCCGCAGCTGGGGGAGTCAGGCAGAGCAATGGCTCAGAACCTAGGTTCCTGCTCACCTTGGCGGCGGGGTAAGTCCTAGCTGGTCCTCCACCCTCCCAGCTGCACGGGGCTGGGAGGCCCCGTCCAGGGCTCCCATTGCACAGATGGGAGATGGAGACCCAGAGAGACCCAGGTTCAAGGTCAAACAGCCGATGTCCTGCCAAGGATCCCGTACCTACACCAGGTGCTGACACCCTCAGAACCCCTTCTGGGCTCCAGGCCAAGCAGGAGGGGGACCCCCCCACACACCATTCTGCTGATCCGGCAACTGCTGACTCAGCCCCAGGGAAACCCAGCCAAGCACTGGTCCCAGGGGCCCCAGGGTTCTCCAGACCCCTCACACCTGGCGGGGAGGGGGCTGCCGGGGGAGGGTTAGCTCCTCAAGCCGCTCAACATGCAGGGAGGGCCCACACTCCGCTGGGAACTACTGGCTGGGGAGCTCGGGGCTCTGGGTCAAAAGCACCCCAGTTTCCCCCAAGGCTGGCGGGCTGGCCATCTGGTGACTCTCTGCAAATCTAAACCCAGATGCACACAGAGGAATGCTGGGCCACCTGGATCCCCCCCACACACACCCCATTTTATTGATAGGAGCCCACCCAAGCCAGGAGCGACACCTCCCCATCCCCATCCCCACCCCCATCTCCAGCTGCGACAGAATCCGCCCTCCAATCTCCGGCTGCCGCTCTGTAAGACCCTTTAGTTACATCCCAGGGTCAAAGACATCCAGCCTGGGGGGCAGGGCGGGCATCTGGGCATGGGGCAGCGCTGGGCATGGGGCCTCTCCCCCCACGAAGGTGGATCTGCCTCAATACAGGGTCTCAGCGTCTTAGACGGGAACCCATGCCCACTTCCCCGGCCCTCCCTGGCACGCGGAATGGGCGACCCCCACCCCACCCCGTGCCCCGCACGCCCTCGCTCCGGGATACTCACACGTCCTTGGCGGGCAGCGCCCGGCCCTCCACCACGCGGACATTCAGGGAGCTGATCTTGGCCATGGCGCCCAACCCCAAACTTTCAGGGCGGGAGGGCGCCCGGGTTCCGAGGCTGGACCGCGGGGAAGGGGGGTGGCAGAGAAAGGAATCTACATGTCACCAGCTGCACGCCTGGCGCCCTGTCCCGGGTCCCAGCGCCTCCTGTCCGAGACGCGGGTAGCTGGGCGGGAGGTTTTCGAAGGAGGAGAAAGGATTGGTGTCCTCCGAGGGGGCGCCCTCCCCCCGTCCCCCGCGGACTCCACAGGTAGGATCCGCGTGCGGAGCAGGTGGGGCGCGCAGGGAGCGCCGCCGGCTTTTGCCTCTGAGTCTGGAGCTCCTGGTGGGCGGGCAGGGCGGAAGGGGGCGGCCCGGGGCCCTCCCCGCAATCCCGCCTCCCTCCGGGTCCCCGCGGGCCCCCGGCCCCCTAGCGCGCTCTCTGCCGGCTCCCCAGCCAAGCGCACCCGAGCGCGCCGGCCGCGGACACCAGGGCGCACCGAGGCTCGGACTGGCAGGTGGGGCGTGGCCTACGGCCATGATGGGCGTGGCCAGTGGTTCCTGGTGAGTTGGCATCGGGCTCAGAAAACGTAGTGTGTCCCCCGCCTGTCCTCCCTTCCACACCTTCACGTCTCCTCGGCCCTCCCCGCCTACCATCCCGGCGCCGCCTCCCGGTCCCCGCCCTGTCCGGAGCAGTATCCGCGTCTCCGGGAGGGGTCGCTAGAGAGAGAGTGGCACATTCCCTGGGGGTCCGTTAGATTCAAGGGAGGGGCCTCGATCTCCCCTTCTAGCTCTCAGTTTCCAATTAAACCCAGACTGTGCGAGCCGCCGCGCCCACGTCACGGGCTGGCGCTGCGGGGGAGGACGCCGCGGCCGGGCGGGGGGAGGGGCGCAGCCGCCGCAGCGATGATAAAAGTCGTTTACAATGTTTGAACACCTAACTGTGCCAGGCCCTGCTCTGAGCCATGGCGGGCTTCTCCCGTCTTCGTCTTCGCAGTAACTCTATGCGCCAGGGAGTATTGTACTATCACCCCCATTGTACGGATGAAGAAACGGAGGTCCAGAGGCGGGTGTCAGTCCGTAGCTGGTTTGCCTTCTGGATGTGCATCCTGCCGCCGGCCGCTTGGTCGCTGGGTGCTGTTGGGCAAGTGAACCTGTCTGTGCCTGTCTGGTTCGGTTTTCTCATCTGTTCCGAGGGAACACGGGAGCTCGCTCACAGGGTTTGGGGAGGATTCGCTGAGATAAAGCAGATACAGGTCTCAGAACAGCGACGGGAACTTGGGGAGCTTAAAAAAGTGTTCGCTGTTATTATGATTGGTCTTCAAGGCATAGCTCAAATGTCCCCTCTCCTGGGGCGTCTTCCAGGGTTTCCTCAACAGGCAGATGCCTTTCTTCCCTTTTTCTCTGCTCCTGCAGCTCCGGGTCTGTCCATTTATTCAAGTTTTAAATGAGATAACATGACGGGAAGGGCCTGTCCCAGGGCAGGTACTTACACACACTATTTCTCCCCGTGAGTTTCACTGTTTACCTGCTTAAGAGCTCTTAGAAGGGCTGGTGCCCAGCCTGAGTCACTCGGGTCAGCCCAGGGCTGGGCACCAATGGGAAGTCCCCCGCTGAATGAGTGCGGGCACACCCAGACCGGCGGGACTGGGAGGGCTGCCCAGCCACGGGAGTAGCCCAGGGATCTGCCTCCCAGTCTCCCTCCTCGACTCCCACCCAGCCACTCTCATTAGGGGTTCAGATCCCTGGAATTTTCTCCCCAGTTGGCCACTGTCTGGTGAGTCCTCCAACTTCCAAAGTCTGGGCCTCAGTTACCCCATCTGGGAAATGGGTCTAGCAGGACGGGCCCCCCAAGCCTTAGAAGTATTGCAACATCCTTCAGATGGGGGTGAGGGATGATCCAGGGTTGAATCCAGAACAGTGGTAGCTCCAAGGGAGTAGTTAAATTACCCCCATAATCATTACCAGTCACCCCAGATCCTCACCAGTGGAAAAGGCTTCAAGACAGGTGTCCAGGCCTTCCTCCCCCAACCTAAGTGGGAGCTTTTGGCTGAACCTTTTTCTTCTGAGATCTTGCAGAGACCCAGGGATGCTACCCAGCCCCTGGCAACCCCGATGGAACCTGGGGGCCTAGTTCTGGGGCCACCTGGGAAGCCAGCCAAGCTGCCACCAGCCATGTCCGCCTGCCTTCTGGAGCTGAGCAGGAAGTCACATTCCTAGGCACCCCTCCCCACCCCCCTCCCCGGGAGAGGGGGGTTACAAAGGTCATGGACTGCGCCAGCCAGGTCTCTAGGGAGTCAGCTCTGTCACCTGCCCAATATCTGGCGTCTGACCCTGCCGTTCCCCTGGGGCTGAGGCCAGAGTCCCCAACGTTTCCAAATGGCCTGGCCACTTCCTGTTATTGTGAGAAGCTTTGACCCCAAACTGGCAGAGGGTTTCAGGTCTCCTGGAACAGCCTCTGCCAAGGGACCAAAGGGGGAAAGGTGGCCCGAGCCGGCCTTCGACCTGCTGGAGGCCACCCAGCTAGGAGAGCGGAGGGCAGGCTCCTGAGCACCCGGGCCTGGGCTGTCACGTGGGAGGGGTCTCCCCTTTCTCCTGGGATTGTTATGAGCGGTAATTAAGACGGTGGTGTAAGGCATCTGGCTTCCTTCCTGGCACACAGTAGTTGCTCAAAAAATGGTTAACCTCCTCCCATTCCTCTTCTGCTAAGATCCATAGAGACAAAGCCATGATCACTGCCAACTCCACACACAGTCCAGCACCATGCAGTGCACACAGCAGGTGCTTCATCAAACCTCTCAGGAGGCGATGCTGAGCTCGGGGTTGAAGAGCAGAGGTTTTAGCATCCAGCCGGCCTAGGACCGAATCCTGGCACCTACACTTCAGAGCTGGATGTTCTTAGGCAAGTGCGTTGTCCTCTCTGTGCCTCAGTTTCCTCATCTGTAAACGGGGGACAACGGCACCCACCTCATAGGCGGGGTGTGAGGATGCGATGAAGTAAATGTCGGACGTTTACCAGAGCCTGGCATACAGCAAGTGCTCCATACGTGTCGTGCCATTGGGTGAAGTCCTGAACCCACCGCTGTGCCTGACCCGGAGCCCCACTTGGTGGCTGAGCTCTGAGGCTGGGCCCGGCCCCGAATTCCAGGCGTGGATGGAGCAGCCACACTCCAGTGGCCGGGGCGGCTCCGGATTGCTGAGCTGAGGGAATCTGTGAGTTTGTATCCAGCTGAGAAGTCTGGTAGTTTGTATTCAGCTGAGAAGTCTGATAGATCCCAAGATAGGGTTCCTGCCGCCCTGATGGGCCCACTGCCCAGGACGGAGCCCTCCCCTTCGTCTGAGAGCTCGCAGACATGGAGTAGAGAGGGCCTCTCCTCCCAGAGCAGGGTCAGGCAGGGCTGCGCTGAGTCGCTCCTATGGGCCCGTGAGAGCTGGCTGTCCCCCGCCTCGCAACTCCACGTTCAGCAATGCTACCTTGGGAATTAAACACCAACCATGGTAGGAGAATTTACACCATGGACATTGGCAAATGCCATATATATATATTTATTATTATTATTATTATTATTATTGGAGAGTTAGTTTAACAATATACCACTGGGCACAAGGTTTCCTGGCCACATGGCTCACCAGACACCACTACTGAATTCAACACCCTTAAGATTTCACTCAGCTCCCCACACCGCACCCACACTGCCTTCTCCCTATGAGTTCCTTCTGTCAGAAAAGCCTTCACATTCCTCTTCCTGCCTATTTCCTTATTTAAATCCTGCAGACACAACTGAATAAAGACCAAGAAGGGTGGCGTGAAAGAATGTAAAAAGGATGTAATAGCAAGGTGGTGGAATACTATACAGCTGTCAAAAAGGGTGTTCTTAAAGACTAATGACAGGGGAAATGCAAAAAAAGGAAAAAAAGTACAAATGCCACATACGTAGTAGGGAAAACACAGTACATACAGCCATAGGCACGCCCTGACCCCGGTGCATGAGTATATTTATATATAAAATATTCTTTTTTATTCGCCCGATATGTTTGAGCACCTACTCTGTTGTAGGCAGTGGGGCTGCAGTGAGGCAGAGGAGAGCCCTGCTCTGCGGAGGAAACAGACGAGAGTAGAGAGTAATGTGCAGAAAGGAGTACACGCAGCAGGAAGTCGGGAGTGGTGCAGAGATGCAGAGCAGGCCCAGGGCAGAGTGGAGGGTTCTCTCGGACACCATGGCATTTGCTTCTTTGATAATCAAAACATAGCTGTGGCCGAAACCGGTTTGGCTCAGTGGATAGAGCGTCGGCCTGCGGACTGAAGGGTCCCGGGTTCGATTCCGGTCAGGGGCATGTACCTGGGTTGCGGGCACATCCCCAGTGGGAGATGTGCAGGAGGCAGCTGATCGATGTTTCTCTCTCATCGATGTTTCTAGCTCTCTGTCTCTCTCCCTTCCTCTCTATAAAAAATCAGTAAAATATATTTTTAAAAAAACAAAACATAGCTGTGGCTGCCTCTGGTTTCCGAAGGCGCCGCGGCTCTTGCTTTGTAGCTGGGCTCCCAGCCCATGGGAAGCCCTGGGTGGCGGCCGGGAAGGCAGCGATGATCACTCCCCCGCCCCCCCCCACCCCCGCAACCCCTGCCCATTGGCAGCCCCGCTCTGTGACCTTGGTCTCTCATCCCCTTGTTTTCCTGGTGATTTACACGCTCGTCTTATCTCCTAAATGTCAGGGACAATGTCTGATTCATGCCGCACCTCCCACACCGCCTGGCGCATCAGGAAGATTCAACACACACTCTGCCGGGCTAAATGGGACTCAGTTCCCCGCGAGGGCTGGAATCGGAAAGTGACGGGAGTCGTGTTGTTTTTTACTTCCTTCCTTTCTCCCCACGGCGCCACCGCCCCTCTCCATCTTCACCCCCAAACCAGAAGGCAGACTCCTCCCCTGACTGCGCGGACCTGTTCCTCTCGAGGCCTCAGTTTCCCCTCCTGGGAAGCGGCACCGTCTCTCCTGAGGCCAAGAGGGGCGCAAGGCAGACAAGCCCTGGCCCAGGTCGGGGTGAGACGTGTGTTCTCTGTCCGGGGAACACAAAGCCCCATTTGTGATCGCTGGGCACGAAGCTGGGCAGGGAGCCATGTGGGACGGACTCCCGCCGGCTGGCTGCCAGGAAGCAGGCGGCAAAGCCCCTCCTGCCTTGGCCTGAAGCAAAGCCCCTCCTGCCTTGGCCTGAAACAAGGTGTCTATCAGTCCACGCCCTGCTTCCTCCTTCCTCAGCCCTAGTCCCCAAGTTACACACACACACACACACACACACGCACCCGGCCTCGGAATGGAGAAGCAGGAAGGGGGAAGCCAGCGAAGCCTGAGACTTGGGGGCGGGGGTGGGGAGAGTGGATATTTCCAGAGCGTGTGGGTTTGTGGCCAAGGGCAAGGCCAACAGAGGAGTTGTGTCCTCCTGTCATTCAGCGGCCCCACCCAAGCCATTCCCCAGGACATGAGGACCGAGACAGGTGGGAGGCTGGGACCTGGGCCTCGCCGGTGTGGCAGGGGAGCACCAACAGGATGTGGGAGTGGCACCCCATTTAACAGAGAGGCCTGCTGAGGCCCGGGGTGGAGTGGCTGGCCCAGGGACCTCCTCTCCTTTCCTCTGTGCTGTGAACAGTTCCTGAGCGGGGGATGGGGGAGGGATCTCTAGATGAACAAACGCCAGGGTCCATCGCTTCTCAGCTTCATATCCATGGAGGAGTCACCTAACTCCCTCATCTGTCGCTTGTAGCACAGGTGTGGCCACTCCTTGGCCCTATCCAGGCCTGACCTACCCCCTCATCCTTGAATTCTGCACACCAACCCACAGGCCTTTGTTCTCTTCTAGGAGGGCCCCGTCCTCCTGCCTCAGGACCTTTGCACATGCCGTTTTCTCTACTTGGAATACTGCCCCGCTCCTCTTCTCACCCCTCCTCCTCCTTCAGGTCTGGGTTGACATGTCACTTCCTCAGGAGGCCTCCCGGCCCCCTCCTTGTACTCTAGGCCTCCCCTCACCCTATCAGAGTGTGATGACATGTTTACAAGACTATTTTTATTTTTATTTTTATTTTTTTAAAATATATTTTATTGATTTTTTTTTTTACAGAGAGGAAGGGAGAGAGACAGAGAGTCAGAAACATCGATGAGAGAGAAACATCAATCAGCTGCCTCCTGCACATCCGGGATGTGCCCGCAACCCAGGTACATGCCCCTGACCAGAATCGAACCCAGGACCTTCCAGTCCGCAGGCCAACGCTCTATCCACTGAGCCAAACCGGTTTCGGCTACAAGACTATTTTTTAAATATTTTTATTGATTTCAGAAAGGAAGGAAGAGAGAGAGAGATAGAAACACCAATGATGAGAATCATCAATCGGCTGCCTCCTGCATGCCCCCTACTGGAGATTGAGCCCGCAACCTCGGCATGTGCCCTTGACCAGAATCAAACCTGGGACCCTTCAGTCCGCAGGCCGATCCTCTATCCACGGAGCCAAACCAGCTAGGGCTAGAAGACTATTTGATTCACTTGGCCTCCCCATTAGCCTGCAAGCCCCATGAAGGCAGGTCTTGTCTGATCCGCTGCTGCATCCTCACATAGTATCTGGTACATAGTAGGTGCTCAATAAACCTTTGCAAACATACACCCCTAAAACAATAGACATTAAGAAAGGAAGGATGCATGCTGGCTTCGAGATGATGGCATCTTGGGGGCGGGAATGGGCCTGAGGAAGGAAAGACCCGAGAAGGGCTCGCCTCTATCTGCAGTGTTGTGGTTAAGAAGGTGACGCTACACCCAGACGGCCTGAGTTCAAATCCCATCTTGGATTTGATACCAAAAGCACGATCCATAAAGGAAACGGTGGCAGATTGCACCTCATCAAAGATCGTGGGAGAGGATGAAAAGAGAGCCCCCACCCTCGGGGCGGGGGGGGGGGCGGGGGGGGGGAGCTCAGGTCGACAGAGGCTCGCCTGGAGCACGGAGACATATGCAGGGAGACGTCTCGGCACTCAGCGGTGGGAAAGAGAACAATCAGTTAGAACACAGGCGACGGTCATGGACAGATGTTTTGCTGAGAGGATTTCGGATGGCAAATAAGCACCTGAGAAGGTGTTCATCACCATTGGCCATTAGAGAAATGAGATACCACAACACACCTACCAGAATGTCTAAAAAGGGGGGTGGGTAACAGTGAGGATGCAGAAAACAAGATCGCTCCCACATTGCTGGTTGGAACATAAAGTGGCACCGCCGCTCTGGAAAGGAATATGGCGGTTTCTTTAAAAACAAAACTAAAACTAAACCGGCATTTCCCGTAGGACCCAGCAGTTATGCTCTTGGGCATCTGCTATGCCAGAGAAATGATAACATGTTCATACAACATTCAGGACCTGAATCTTCAGAGTGGCTTTATTCATAATGGCCCCGAACTGGAAGCAACTCACATGTCCTTCAACCTGAATGTTAAACAAACATTGCCCATTCCTGCGATGGAATGCTGCTCAGTGCTCAAAAAGAACAAACATGGATACAGGTAGCAATGAGCATGGCTCTCAAGGGGATGCAGCTGAGTGAAAAAGGCCGCTCTCACCCTAGCTGGTTTGGCTCAGTGGATAGACCGTCAGCCTGCGGACGAAAGGTCCCAGGTTCGATTCCGGTCTCATGCCCGGGTTGTGGGTTCAATTCCCAGTAGGGGGCATGCAGGAGGCAGCCAATCCATGATTCTCTCGCACCATTGATGTTTCTGTCTCTCCCTCTCTGAAATCAATAAAAGTAAATATTTTTAAAAGCCACTCTCAAAAGGTTACATGCTATGTGAGTCCAATTATATAACCTCCCCGATGTGACCAAACCACACAGAGAACAGATGAGTGGGTGCCAGGGGTTAGGGAGGCGGGCGGGAGGGGCCTTTGAGATGAATGTTTTGTATCTGGACTGTGGCGATTGCCAGCGTCCAAATGGGATAAAACTGCATAGAACTGAATACACAGTCGTCCAAATGAAATCTGAGTAAGGTCAGTGGATTCTCAATGTCAATTTCCTGGTTGTGAGAGTGTATAGTTGTGCAAGAAGTCACCACGGGGGGCGGGGGGGGGGGGCACTGGGTGAAGGGGTATGGCAACTCTTTATATTATTTTTTTAAACTGCAGGTGAATCTACAATGATCTCAGAATCAATAGATAGCTACACATCTATCAGAATGACTTTTTAAGAAAACTGGCAGCCCAGCCAGGATGGCTCAGTGGTTAAGTGTCGACCTATGAACCAGGAGGTCACGGTTTGATTCCTGGTCAGGGCACATGCACGAGTTGCGGGCTTGATCCCCAGTGTGGGGTGTGCAGGAGGCAGCCAGTTGATGATTCTCTCTCATCACTGATGTTTCTATCCCTGTCCCTCTCTGAAATCAATTAAAAAATATATTTTTTTAAAACTGGCAATACCAACGCCTGGCGAAGCTATGGAGCAATCAGAACTCTCATGCATTGCTCGTGTGAATACCAAAACAGTAAGGCACACTACAAACCAGTTTACAGAGTTTTATACATTTGAATGAACACTTATCACATGACCCAACGAAAGCTTATGTTCACAGAGAAAAAAAATGCATGGAAATACTATCTTTATACCATAATTGCCGAGAACTAGAACTAACCCAACTGGAAGGTGAATGGACAAACCATACCGTGAAATACTACTCAGCAGTGAAAAGGGATGTTCCTTGCTGATTCACACACCAACATGAATGGATCAAGAATGAATATTGCTAAATGAAAGAAACCAAACTTGAAAGGCTACAAGGTATAGGTCAGTGGTTCTCACCCTTCTGGCCCTTTAAATACATTTCCTCATGTTGTGACCCAACCATAAAATTATTTTCGTTGCTACTTCATAGCTGTCATGTTGCTACTGTTATGAATCGTAATGTAAATATCTGATATGCAGGATGGTCTTAGGCGACCCCTGTGAAAGGGTCGTTCGACTGCCAAAGGGGTCGCGACCCACAGGTTGAGAACCGCTGGTATAGGTTCTATTCATGACTTTCTGAAAAAGGCAAAATTATCGGGCTAGAGAACAGGTCAGTGGCGGCCAAGGGCTGGGGTGGGGACAAGGGTTGAGTACAAAGGGACGTGAGAACTTTTGGGGCAAACGTTTTGTATCTTGACTGTGGTGGTGGTTACATGCCTTTATGTATTTGCCAAAATTCACAGAACCGTATGTGGAAAAAATGAATTTTACTTTATTCAATTATATCTCAATATTTTTTAAATCAGGAAAAATCTAGATTATGTACCTTGTCCCTTCACATCAGTGTATGTGGATAGTCTACAGTTTACTGCAAACTGCTCAAAGATAACATTATTTTAGTTCCATTTTAAAAAATATGCTCCAATAAAATGCTTAGCGGTTGTTTTAAGCAATACAGGCATTTATAAGTAATTATAGTTTTTTAAATAGTGTTACCTGCAATAAGAAAATACATTTCTTTCTTTTTTAAACTAAGAGTCACTTCCACAATTTTAAAGTGGGAAGGATGAGTGAGTTTGTGGGGTTTTTTAAAAATATATATATTTTTATTTATTTCAGAGAGGAAGAGAGAGGGAGAGAGAGATAGCAACATCAATGATGAGAGAGAATCATTGATCGGCTGCCTCCTGCATGCCCCCTACTGAGGGGATCCAGCCCGCAACCCAGGCATGTGCCCTTGACCGGAATCGAACCCGAGATCCTTCAGTCCGCAGGCCCACGCTCTATCCACTGAGCCAGGCCAGCTAGGGCAGACCCATGGGTGTTCGTAATTTTACTGAGTACTTGCCCCTAATACCACCTCTGCAGTGCTGGTCACGGATTAAATCCGACACTGAATTACTTTTTGAGAGTTCCGATGGCTCCGTAGCCGGGAGTGGGTGCTGCCAGTTTTTCACCAGTCCTTCTCCTAGATGTGTGGCTGCCTGAATTACTTACCCACAGTAATTGCCTAAACCACCTCAGCTGCTCCCCTACCCCCAGCCTCCAAATCCAGATCGCGGGTCTCTTCCCAGCTGGTCTCCAGCTGGTCCTCCTTAGCTCCCTGACCAGGCCCGGGCTCCCTCCGTGAGGCGTGGCCAGGGGAGCCCCATCCCCCGCAAAGGAAGTGGACCCTCGAAGGGCTGGAACATGGTAGGCCCTTGGCACCTTGCAGGGGAGTAAGTGACCCCACCCAAGACCTGTGGGTGCCCAATAATAGCAGGCATCTGGGCATAGAGCCACGTTAGCAAGGCCCCATCCCACCCAGCCAGGAAGAGGCCTGACCAGACATGGGTCACCAAGAGGGCAAATTCTTGGCCAAGGGTCCCCTCTCCTCTGGGACCCCAATTTAGACGGGGAGTTAAAGCCCCCGAAGGGGCAGAGCCTGCTGCCCTCCCGGCAGCCCCTCCCTCTCCCTCCCGGGGTGGATTTCCCGGGCCTCAGCCAGGCAATGGAATGTTGCGTTGATGGTTGCCTGGGCAACCAGGGCCTGCTTGGTGGCTGCCTTCTGGGAGTTCCGAACACGCTGTTGCACCACCTTCCATCAGAAACCCTCCAGGTGGAAAGAAAGCCCCAGAAATCGCCAGGAGAATGGCCGTGTCCTGGGAGAGAGATTTCCGACTGGCCTGGCAAGACAAGCTGCCGATGTGAGTGGCTCGGGGTGGCAGGGAGGGCCGGAAGGAGGGCAGGAGTGAGTGGGTGGCCCATTCCCTCCCAAGTCCTGGGTCCTGGCTTCCACAGCCTGTTCACGGTGGGAGATCATTGCCCCCATTTCACAGATGAAAACAACTGAGGCTCAGAGAGAACTGGGGACTTCCCTGACGTCTCCGGGCTGGTTAGAGCTGAGCGGGGGTCAGTAGCCCAGGTCTCTAACCTGCCCTTGATTCCCACCCCAGCTGACATCCAGCTGAGATTAAATGGTTTGAACCCAGGTGGGAAGGAATTATTCTATGAACTTTTGCCCCCTCTATGCCTGCAAACTGCATTTTTAAAGGGAGAGTGGAGGAAGCCTGTCCAGGCCTGTGTTGTGTTCCGTGGAGTGAGGGTCCCAACCGCAGTCTTAGAATCTGAAAATGGCAGCGTCTCCCCTGAACCGGAGCTGGGAAAGGCTTGCCGAATGGAGTTAGTGTATCCCTTCTGCTCCCTACACAGCTGACCCTGTGGGGCTGCCTGCTGGACCCCTCCCCCGGAGCTCTAATAGGCGTCTTCAGTTTCAACTTGGCCACAGCAAGGAGCTGATCTCCCCTGGCCCCCTCCCCCCACTCAGCCTTCTTCCATCAGCAACACCCTCCCAGCTCTTAGTCCCAGCTTCACCTCGAACTCCTTTCTTTCTATTTTTTAAAAAATATTTTTATTGATTTCAGAGGGGAAGGAAGAGGGAGAGAGAGATAGAAACATCAATGATGAGAGAGAATCACTGATTGGCTACCTCCTGCACGCCCCCCACAGGGGATCGAGCCCGAAACCCGGGCATGTGCCCTTGGCCGGAATCGAACCTGGGACTCTTCAGTCCATAGGCCAACGCTCTATCCACTGAGCAAAACCAGCTAGGGCCTTTCTTTCTATTTTTTTAAAAATATATTTGTATTGATTTCAATAAAAGGACTACAGTGGGGGCTCTTCTTCTGGGCCCGCAGGGAGGGGAAGGGAGAGGGAGAGAGAGAGAGAGAGAAACATCAGTGATGAGAGAGAATCAGTGATCAGCTACCTCCTTCACGCCCCCTACTGGGGATAGAGCCTGCAACTCGGGCATGTGCCCTTGACAGGAATCAAACCCAGGACCCTTTAGTCCACAGGCCAACGCTCCATACACTGAGCCAAACCGGCGAAGGCATGGGACTCCTTTCTCACCTCCCTCATCACTCCATCAGCTCAGCTCTCAAACTGTATCCAGAACGGACCCCTCCGCCCCTCCGCACTACAACCGCCCGATCATCTGTCACCCCATCACCCTGTCACCAGTCTCCTGCAGCTCTCCTGCCCCTCCTATTGTCTCTGTCCCCCACAGCGGCCAGGGGGACCCCTCCTCTGCTCAGAAGCCTCCCCTGCTGCCCACCTCACTCACAGTCAAGGCCAAAGTCCTCCCTCCCCACCCTCTGGCCCCCACAACTTCTCTGATTGTAATTCCCATCTCTCTCCTCCCTCCCTCCCCTTCCGCTCACCAAGGTTCTGGCCCTCCTCAGAGAGACTTCTTGACCCCCTTCCGCATTGAAGGATTTGTCACCTTGGCACCTACCATGTCCTGGCATTGCTTCTTCTTCTTCTTCTTTTTTTTTTTTTTAATATATTTTACTGATTTTTCTCAGAGAGGAAGAGAGCAGGATAGAGAGTTAGAAACATCGATGAGAGAGAAACATCGATCAGCTGCCTCCTGCACACCTCCTACTGGGGATGTGCCCGCAACCCAGGTACATGCCCTTGTCCAGAATCGAACCTGGGACCTTTCAGTCCGCAGGCTGACGCTCTATCCACTGAGCCAAACCGGTCAGGGCTGCTTCTTCTTATTTGTTAGCTTTATCTCCTGTGTGTGTGTGTGTCGTCCCCCCCCCCACCCCCCCAGGATGCCAGCTCCCGCAGGGCCGCTTTTTGTCTGTCTTGTCCCCAGCAGGGGCCCCAGTGCTGTGATGGTGCCTGGCATTTGCTAGGTGATCAGTACAATTTGTTGAATGAATGAATGAATGAATGAATGAAGAATTCCACAGCCAGTAGGTGGCTAATGGGGGCATTTCAGGCACTAGGGGTAGTTTGGGGGCCCTGACTCTTCCCTCCTTCACCCCCACCTCCTCTGTGAGCCCCTCCAGGAAGATCCTGGAGCGGAATCCCGGCCACTCCCTGCCGGTGCTGTGTCTCCTGCGGAAGAGGCAGGAGCTGGCGGATGTGGACCGGGGCCTGCGGGCCCAGAAGGAGGTGAGCCCCCACTGTAGTCCTGAGACTTGTGGGGACCCCAGACCAAAAAAAATGGTGGTGAGCAGGGGAATGGGAAATCCTGGAGCCAACTTATTAGCTCCCAGACCTGAGACAAGTCACGTCACCACGCTGAGCCCTGGTTTCCTCACCTGTCAAGTGGGGATCCAAGGAGATCAGTTGTTGGTGCAAATCAATGTGCTCTGAGCACCTACGTGCAGGGCACTCGTCGGGATCTAGGGGTCTCACCATGGTCCCTGTCCTCAGGGGCTCACAGTGTAGAGAAGGACCCAGACCATGTCCAGCTGGTGACTGCTAGGAGGGGGACGCACTGAGAAGGACTGTAAGAGCCCAGAGAAAGCCCCTATTTCCACATGAGGGTGATCAAGGAGGGCTTCCTGGAGGAAGTGGTGTCTTAGGGATTCCTGAAGGGCAAGTTGGCTTATCCATCAAAGGGGAACAGTGTGAGAAGGAAGAAACAAAGAGGAAACAGGTGGCCACGTGGCCGGAAGACAGAGTGTCAGAGCGGGGAGGGTGAGATGAGGCCTGAGAAAGGGCAGGGACACGGACACGCAGGGGCTGCAGGAGGGCACCTGGGCTTCCTTGCGGCTGGCGGGAGCTGCGGGTGGATTTGAGGAGGGGCGTAGCGACACGATCGGGGACCACAGATGAGAGGAGTTAAGTGTGAACTTAAAGGCGCTGGATGACTTGAACCCCCAAACACACAGACACCCATGTTCACACGCCAGGTGTTCCAGAACAGGATGGCAGTCCTGATGCAGCGCCGGGAACAGTTGGAACAGAAGAAGCAGGAGCTAAAGGGGTCCTTTTTCCGCTTTGACAAGTTCTTGCAGGTGGGTGGGGCCTGCTGGGGGAGGCAGGTCACAGGGTCACAAAGTCCCAATCCTTAGGGGCCAGACATGTCACAGAAATGTTTAAAAACGGGTGTACTCTTATAGTTGGGGACTTCAATAACCTGTTGGCTAAATCCAAATTCATGGATGATAAGAGTCATCATTTTAATGTCAATTCTCTAAAAATCATTCTATAAATTTAATATATCCCATGTCTAAGATCAATAGAATGTTTAATAAACTTTTATGTGCTAATTATTTTTTTAAATGGGTGTACTAGCCTGGCTGGCATGGCTCAGTGATTGAGCATTGACCTCTGAACCAGGAGGTCATGGTTTGATTTCTGGTCAGGGCACATGCCTGGTGTTGGTCTCAATCCCCAGTAGGGGGCGTGCAGGAGGCAGCCGATCAATGATTCTCATCATGGATGTTTCTATCTCTCCCTCACCCTTCCTCTCTGAAATCAATACAAAATATATATTTTTTAAATTGGTGTACTAATACAAAGGGAGTGGTGGGAAAACTGACGCGTTCACGCTTTAAAAAAACCGTGGGGGAGGAGTGAGGGACCAAAATCAGATTCTGGCTGCGTTTGGCCCGCGGGCCATCTGTTTGCAATCCACGGCTGCACGTGCTAATTAATGCTGGTCCGGGGTGGAAGGGGCGCGCTCCGCAGGCGCCCAATCCTGAGCGTCCTGGCCAGGGTTCATCCCTCCTCCCCAGGACGCCGAGGCCCGACGTAGCCGCGGGATGCGGAGGGCGGCGGAGGAGCGACACCGCGCGGGCCGCCAGGAGGCCGAGGCGCTGCGGCTCCGGGCCCAGCTCGCCGATCTGCAGCGGGAGCGCGCGCGGCTGCAGCGCCGGCTGGAGCGCCTGGGGCCCTGCGCGCGGCTGCTGGAGCAGGTGCTGGGGCTGCTGCCGGAGGTGAGTGCCCTGCAGGAAGTTAGTTTGGGGCTCGGAGCCACCGTGCGGCGCCGAGTGGCCTCAGGGGCGGCTTTAAAAGGGCGCACTCCTGGGGCGCTGACTGTATGCCAGGAACCACCACTTACTGAACACTAACTGTATGCCAGGGGCACGTTTTGTTCTTGAATTCTCCCCAAGGCCCGGTGAAGTGGGTCCTGTTATTGTCAACCCCATTTTACAGATGGGGAAACCGAGATTCAGAAAGGACACCCGGGCAGGCGCGGCAGTGGGTAGACTCAGGCGCTCAGAACGAATATTGGTCGCAGGCAGTGAGCTTAGCTAGGCTTAAAGGAGGGGTGGAGCAATCTCCCCTTCAAGGGGCAGCGGCTGGTGACGCCCCCATTTCACAGGTGGGCTGCGGAGGCGCTGGAGAGCCGAGTGGCAGGGGGAGGGCAGGGCCTGCAGGCCCGGTTA